>NC_086450.1:115277903-115537903 GCF_028390025.1 Pseudophryne corroboree
GGGAAGTCGTAAGCCCACTTTTACTACTTCCACCAAGCAATTGACTGTCCAACAGTCCTTTGCGAGGAAGATGAAATATCACAGCAGTCATCCTGTTGCAAAGCGGATAACTGAGGCCTTGACAACTATGTTGGTGTTAGACGTGCGTCTGGTATCCGCCGTTAGTTCACAGGGAACTAGACAATTTCTTGAGGTAGTGTGCCCCCGTTACCAAATACCATCTAGGTTCCACTTCTCTAGGCAGGCGATACCGAGAATGTACACGGACGTCAGAAAAAGACTCACCAGTGTCCTAAAAAATGCAGTTGTACCCAATGTCCACTTAACCACGGACATGTGGACAAGTGGAGCAGGGCAGGGTCAGGACTATATGACTGTGACAGCCCACTGGGTAGATGTATGGACTCCCGCCGCAAGAACAGCAGCGGCGGCACCAGTAGCAGCATCTCGCAAACGCCAACTCTTTCCTAGGCAGGCTACGCTTTGTATCACCGGTTTCCAGAATACGCACACAGCTGAAAACCTCTTACGGCAACTGAGGAAGATCATCGCGGAATGGCTTACCCCAATTGGACTCTCCTGTGGATTTGTGGCATCGGACAACGCCAGCAATATTGTGTGTGCATTAAATATGGGCAAATTCCAGCACGTCCCATGTTTTGCACATACCTTGAATTTGGTGGTGCAGAATTTTTTTAAAAACGACAGGGGCGTGCAAGAGATGCTGTCGGTGGCCAGAAGAATTGCGGGACACTTTCGGCGTACAGGCACCACGTACAGAAGACTGGAGCACCACCAAAAACGCCTGAACCTGCCCTGCCATCATCTGAAGCAAGAAGTGGTAACAAGGTGGAATTCAACCCTATATATGCTTCAGAGGTTGGAGGAGCAGCAAAAGGCCATTCAAGCCTATACAATTGAGCACGATATAGGAAGTGGAATGTACCTGTCTCAAGCGCAGTGGAGAATGATTTCAACGTTGTGCAAGGTTCTGCAACCTTTTGAACTTGCCACACGTGAAGTCAGTTCAGACACTGCCAGCCTGAGTCAGGTCATTCCCCTCATCAGGCTTTTGCAGAAGAAGCTGGAGGCATTGAAGGAGGAGCTAAAAGGGAGCGATTCCGCTAGGCATGTGGGACTTGTGGATGGAGCCCTTAATTCGCTTAACAAGGATTCACGGGTGGTCAATCTGTTGAAATAAGAGCACTACATTTTGGCCACCGTGCTCGATCCTAGATTTAAAACCTACCTTGGATCTCTCTTTCCGGCAGACACAAGTCTGCTGGGGTTCAAAGACCTGCTGGTGACAAAATTGTCAAGTCAAGCGGAACGCGACCTGTCAACATCTCCTCCTTCACATTCTCCCGCAACTGGGGGTGCGAGGAAAAGGCTCAGAATTCCGAGCCCACCCGCTGGCGGTGATGCAGGGCAGTCTGGAGCGACTGCTGATGCTGACATCTGGTCCGGACTGAAGGACCTGACAACGATTACGGACATGTCGTCTACTGTCACTGCATATGATTCTGTCACCATTGTACTTATACTGGCAGGAAAAAGAGGCAATTTGGAGGCCCTTGCACAAACTGGCTTTATTCTACCTAAGTTGCCCTCCCACAAGTGTGTACTCCGAAAGAGTGTTTAGTGCCGCCGCTCACCTTGTCAGCAATCGGCGTACGAGGTTACTTCCAGAAAATGTGGAGAAGATGATGTTCATTAAAATGAATTATAATCAATTCCTCCGTGGAGACATTGACCAGCAGCAATTGCCTCCACAAAGTACACAGGGAGCTGAGATGGTGGATTCCAGTGGGGACGAATTGATAATCTGTGAGGAGCGGGATGTACACGGTGATATATCGGAGGATGATGATGAGGTGGACATCTTGCCTCTGTAGAGCCAGTTTGTGCAAGGAGAGATTAATTGCTTCTTTTTCGATGGGGGTCCAAACCAACCCGTCATTTCAGTCACAGTCGTGTGGCAGACCCTGTCACTGAAATGATGGGTTGGTTAAAGTGTGCATGTCCTGTTTATACAACATAAGGGTGGGTGGGAGGGCCCAAGGACAATTCCATCTTGCACCTCTTTTTTCTTTCATTTTTATTTGCGTCATGTGCTGTTTGGGGAGTGTTTTTTGGAAGGGCCATCCTGCGTGACACTGCAGTGCCACTCCTAGATGGGCCAGGTGTTTGTGTCGGCCACTAGGGTCGCTTAGCTTACTCACACAGCTACCTCATTGCGCCTCTTTTTTTCTTCTTTGCGTCATGTGCTGTTTGGGGAGTGTTTTTTGGAAGGGCCATCCTGCGTGACACTGCAGTGCCACTCCTAGATGGGCCCGGTGTTTGTGTCGGCCACTAGGGTCGCTTAGCTTACTCACACAGCTACCTTATTGCGCCTCTTTTTTTCTTCTTTGCGTCATGTGCTGTTTGGGGAGTGTTTTTTGGAAGGGCCATCCTGCGTGACACTGCAGTGCCACTCCTAGATGGGCCAGGTGTTTGTGTCGGCCACTAGGGTCGCTTAGCTTACTCACACAGCTACCTCATTGCGCCTCTTTTTTTCTTCTTTGCGTCATGTGCTGTTTGGGGAGTGTTTTTTGGAAGGGCCATCCTGCGTGACACTGCAGTGCCACTCCTAGATGGGCCAGGTGTTTGTGTCGGCCACTAGGGTCGCTTAGCTTACTCACACAGCTACCTCATTGCGCCTCTTTTTTTCTTTGCGTCATGTGCTGTTTGGGGAGTGTTTTTTGGAAGGGCCATCCTGCGTGACACTGCAGTGCCACTCCTAGATGGGCCAGGTGTTTGTGTCGGCCACTAGGGTCGCTTATCTTACTCACACAGCTACCTCATTGCGCCTTTTTTTCTTTGCGTCATGTGCTGTTTGGGGAGTGTTTTTTGGAAGGGCCATCCTGCGTGACACTGCAGTGCCACTCCTAGATGGGCCAGGTGTTTGTGTCGGCCACTAGGGTCACTTATCTTACTCACACAGCTACCTCATTGCGCCTTTTTTTCTTTGCGTCATGTGCTGTTTGGGGAGTGTTTTTTGGAAGGGCCATCCTGCGTGACACTGCAGTGCCACTCCTAGATGGGCCAGGTGTTTGTGTCGGCCACTAGGGTCGCTTATCTTACTCACACAGCTACCTCATTGCGCCTCTTTTTTTCTTTGCGTCATGTGCTGTTTGGGGAGTGTTTTTTGGAAGGGCCATCCTGCGTGACACTGCAGTGCCACTCCTAGATGGGCCAGGTGTTTGTGTCGGCCACTAGGGTCGCTTATCTTACTCACACAGCTACCTCATTGCGCCTCTTTTTTTCTTTGCGTCATGTGCTGTTTGGGGAGTGTTTTTTGGAAGGGCCATCCTGCGTGACACTGCAGTGCCACTCCTAGATGGGCCAGGTGTTTGTGTCGGCCACTAGGGTCGCTTATCTTACTCACACAGCTACCTCATTGCGCCTCTTTTTTTCTTTGCGTCATGTGCTGTTTGGGGAGTGTTTTTTGGAAGGGCCATCCTGCGTGACACTGCAGTGCCACTCCTAGATGGGCCAGGTGTTTGTGTCGGCCACTAGGGTCGCTTAGCTTAGTCATCCAGCGACCTCGGTGCAAAGTTTAGGACTAAAAATAATATTGTGAGGTATTCAGAATAGACTGAAAATGAGTGGAAATTATGGTTTTTGAGGTTAATAATACTTTGGGATCAAAATGACCCCCAAATTCTATGATTTAAGCTGTTTTTTAGTGTTTTTTGAAAAAAACACCCGAATCCAAAACACACCCGAATCCGACAAAAAAAATTCGGTGAGGTTTTGCCAAAACGCGGTCGAACCCAAAACACGGCCGCGGAACCGAACCCAAAACCAAAACACAAAACCCGAAAAATTTCAAGTGCACATCTCTACTTTATACATCTATACTGGATATATGGTAACAGAGGACACCAACACTGTGACTGGCTGGACTGATGCAGCACAATACACTGACTACACTGGACTGGACAGCACAACACAGCACCACTTTATACAGCTACACTGGATATATGGCAGCAGAGGACACCAACACTGTGACTGGCTGGACTGATGCAGCACAATACACTGACTACACTGGACTGGACTGAGCAGCACAACACAGCTCAAGACTCGCCACCCCACTTTCCTGCCCCCACACAGACACTGAACACTGAGGACACATCCTCTCAATACACTCTCAGAGATTGGAGTGAAAATGGCCGCGACGCGCGACTTCATATATGGAATCCAAATCCCGCGAGAATCCGACAGCGGATGATGACGTTTTGCGATCGGGTTTCCGAGTCAGGCGGGAAAATCCGAGCCTGACTCGGATCCGGGCTCGAGATGTGAAGTTCGGTAGGCTCATCTCTAATATATATATATATATATATATATATATATATTCATATGTTGGAATATGTATGTTCAATGGTATACACCAGAGCATGTCCTGAGTCACTGAAGAGCTCAGTACTTAACAAGTTGGAAGGTTACACAAGGGGAATGATAGACATAAAACTGAGAACCATAGGATGATGAGAACTCCCTATGAACGTTCATCACAAAGAAGGTTCAATAGGGATAAGAGTAGGGAAAGAACATCTGAATGGAGAATACCTCTGTCTAGGAAAATATTCAGACATAATGTATCAACTCTATTGGTAGATATATTAATGAAGATCTTACCATACAGAATCGTTACTCACCATTGATGGATGAGAGACAATTAAGACCAATATTTAGATATAGAAGACAACCAATTTTTTTAGAGAAAAGAAGATATCCAACTACCTACCGATAAAGTCCTTTTCCAAGAGGGAAAGGGAGTTAAAAAATAAATAAAAATAAATCATTAAGAAATCAGCAGGGAGAAAGAGAAAACTCAAAAAAATCAATTGGATACCACCAGAATAACTCCTGAATAGGAAGTAATATCGTTACAAACTATAAAGATTTTTAATTTATGTTCCCATACCTTGACCCAATAAGAAAATACATTACTCCAAAAAGGTCTAAATTATGCAACCACTAAGCACATTGGAGCAGATGTATTAACCTGGAGAAGGTATAAAGATATATTTTACATAAAGTCCACAAGTGTCTTCAGAAGCCTTCTTGTAGACCTACTATTTTGAGGGTGGAGTCTATTTCTTTGATTTTATCTAAGTTTATAGACCTTTACCTCCAACCTACGTGGACCTAAATTAGTCCCATTTAAAGATACTCTGGATTTCCGGCTTTTGTTGAAGCCTATTATACCCCATTTCCACTAGCTAAAAAAACACAGGTAAATGTACGTGGGTGCACATTTACCCGTGTTTTTTGAAAGTGGAAAAGGGTCCCTCCGCAAAAACACAGATCAAGTGACCCATAAATCCTACCCAGGTAGCTATCTGGGTAGGACACGGGAATGATCCGGGTAAGGTTGTAGTGTAAACGGAAGCCGTGTCGATGTGACGCGGCTCCCGTTTACACTGTATGGAAGGGCAGCACTGGGAGATCATGTGATCTCCCAGCGCCGCCCCTGCCATGTCACCAGAGCGCCACCAACCCGGCAATTTGGTTGGGTGAGTGCAGTGGGAAAGGGGGCTCTGATGCAGGTCGCAGCAGAGTAGCTCCCGTGTCAGGCTCCCGGCTGCGACCCGCATCAGTAGTGGAAAAGGGGTATAATTTGATAAAATAACTTTTTACTTGTAACAGATGATGTTAGTTTACTCTATGCCATCATTGCACATAACTCAAGTATAGCGGCAACACAACATTTTGCAGGATTATCGGGTCTACCTATAAAACTCCAATAATTTTAGATTGAAGGGATAAATTAAATTTTATTGAATAGCTTTTTTTGATAAAAAAAAAATATTTGCTCTCTCCCCTTGATATGTTAGTATAGGTTTTGAATGAGATGCAGCACTTGGGGGTGAATATAACAGCCATTCCCTGCTGTAAATGTGATACCCGGAAACTGCAGCCCAAATCAACTGGGGCACTACAGGTGCCAGCATGACTTTAATAAAAGTAAAATGTTTGCTGGAGTTGCATAGCACTGTGCCAGCAGCCTACGGCTTGCAGCACAGAAGGAGTTAACAGCACAGCTCATAGCTATACAGATTAGTCTGCAAAATGCAAAGGGCATGACTCACTCATTTGCAGACTCAGAGCGGGAAACTGAGAGCGGGAAACACAGAGCGGGAAATCCCAGATAGAATGTGTACCTGGGAATGCAGGGTTATAAAAAGGTTGTCCTGCAGCAGCCTAGAGAGAGGACAGTCAGTGAGGAGAGTGAGCAGACAGTGAGGTGAATTTAGCCAGAAAGATGTAGCCCCAGTGAGGGCTCCCCACATGTTTAGGTGGGGAGTGATGCCAGCCACAGCAGAGCACTTGATGACAGAGGGAGACATCGCAGTGTAAGAGCAGCAGTATGCAGAATCCAGTGAAAGGGTGATGCCAGGAGAAAAGTGTGCTAATGGTGTGAGAGTCTCAAGAGGTATCTGGGTGAAGTGGTCGGAAGCCACGCGGCGTGAGTAAGCGCCCCCATGGAAAAGTATCTCGAGAGGTATCTGGGTGAAGTGGTCGGAAAGCCACGCGGCGTGAGTAAGCGCCCCCAAGGAAAAGAATCCACGCTAAGTAAGAGAGAGAGAGACGGTCACCTGATGTGTAGCACTACTGGTCACAGAATGCCCTGGTACGTAATGCTGTTTGCCATGTATATGCCGCTGCGACTAAGCGATGCGCTGGAGGAGGTGCCCTGATGTGTGATCCACTGTAACTTATGCTTTGTGCTGGAGGAGTGTTCACAAGTTATCCCTGCAATCTCCCTGTTTGATGTTTGAATAAACTTTATGCTGTTTATCTGAGATGGGCTGGCGCCCAATTCTTTATGCACTGCACCGACACCTGTAGTCCACACCCACAATGTACTTGTAGTTAAAGACCTGATTCTTCAGGGGACCCTCTGGTAACTGTGCCTGAACCCATGACCAGCCGGGGCAAGGTAAGGGTGATGTACTATACACAGTGACTGCAGATCTTGCATACCTAATACTAGTGGGCTATCACATTTGGCGTCCGCGAACAGGATACGAGCAACCATGGTTACCAACGTGGGGCTCTAAGGGCAATATTTGTGGAGGTGGAACTCATGTAACAGGACATCGGGACTATGCAGTGCACCCGGTCGGAGCAACACCCTTGGGGGCACTGTGTTTGGCCATTTCTGAGTGTCCGAAAGAGCCAAGGATCGCAAGGGGAATGTAGTCCCCTATATCTATTTTCCTAAAGTTGGAGAAACTTGTTTAATGGGAGGGGCCCACGAGAGCCACCTGTCTCTTTTGACCCAGACGTGGGGGGAGACAAGGGCAGGCGAGGGCAGGTTCTCTGTGTTTGGCGCAATTGCCACGAGATGTCTGGAACATTTTACTATCACATGTGACTCTGGACTGTAATTCATTTCAAAACCACAACAGAATATGTGATTTGTATGTAATGTGATGTTTGACATGCCATGTTTTCCTGAATATGTGATTGTTGTTTTTTTGTCACATGTACTGTCATTATATGTTATGTTGAAAACTGCTGTTGCGTGAGGACACGCAAGATTTCAGCAGGGGTGCATGTGATACCCGGAAACTGCAGCCCAAATCAACTGGGGCACTACAGGTGCCAGCATGACTTTAATAAAAGTAAAATGTTTGCTGGAGTTGCATAGCACTGTGCCAGCAGCCTACGGCTTGCAGCACAGAAGGAGTTAACAGCACAGCTCATAGCTATACAGATTAGTCTGCAAAATGCAAAGGGCATGACTCACTCATTTGCAGACTCAGAGCGGGAAACTGAGAGCGGGAAACACAGAGCGGGAAATCCCAGATAGAATGTGTACCTGGGAATGCAGGGTTATAAAAAGGTTGTCCTGCAGCAGCCTAGAGAGAGGACAGTCAGTGAGGAGAGTGAGCAGACAGTGAGGTGAATTTAGCCAGAAAGATGTAGCCCCAGTGAGGGCTCCCCACATGTTTAGGTGGGGAGTGATGCCAGCCACAGCAGAGCACTTGATGACAGAGGGAGACATCGCAGTGTAAGAGCAGCAGTATGCAGAATCCAGTGAAAGGGTGATGCCAGGAGAAAAGTGTGCTAATGGTGTGAGAGTCTCAAGAGGTATCTGGGTGAAGTGGTCGGAAGCCACGCGGCGTGAGTAAGCGCCCCCATGGAAAAGTATCTCGAGAGGTATCTGGGTGAAGTGGTCGGAAAGCCACGCGGCGTGAGTAAGCGCCCCCAAGGAAAAGAATCCTCGCTAAGTAAGAGAGAGAGAGACGGTCACCTGATGTGTAGCACTACTGGTCACAGAATGCCCTGGTACGTAATGCTGTTTGCCATGTATATGCCGCTGCGACTAAGCGATGCGCTGGAGGAGGTGCCCTGATGTGTGATCCACTGTAACTTATGCTTTGTGCTGGAGGAGTGTTCACAAGTTATCCCTGCAATCTCCCTGTTTGATGTTTGAATAAACTTTATGCTGTTTATCTGAGATGGGCTGGCGCCCAATTCTTTATGCGCTGCACCGACACCTGTAGTCCACACCCACAATGTACTTGTAGTTAAAGACCTGATTCTTCAGGGGACCCTCTGGTAACTGTGCCTGAACCCATGACCAGCCGGGGCAAGGTAAGGGTGATGTACTATACACAGTGACTGCAGATCTTGCATACCTAATACTAGTGGGCTATCACATTTGGCGTCCGCGAACAGGATACGAGCAACCATGGTTACCAACGTGGGGCTCTAAGGGCAATATTTGTGGAGGTGGAACTCATGTAACAGGACATCGGGACTATGCAGTGCACCCGGTCGGAGCAACACCCTTGGGGGCACTGTGTTTGGCCATTTCTGAGTGTCCGAAAGAGCCAAGGATCGCAAGGGGAATGTAGTCCCCTATATCTATTTTCCTAAAGTTGGAGAAACTTGTTTAATGGGAGGGGCCCACGAGAGCCACCTGTCTCTTTTGACCCAGACGTGGGGGGAGACAAGGGCAGGCGAGGGCAGGTTCTCTGTGTTTGGCGCAATTGCCACGAGATGTCTGGAACATTTTACTATCACATGTGACTCTGGACTGTAATTCATTTCAAAACCACAACAGAATATGTGATTTGTATGTAATGTGATGTTTGACATGCCATGTTTTCCTGAATATGTGATTGTTGTTTTTTTGTCACATGTACTGTCATTATATGTTATGTTGAAAACTGCTGTTGCGTGAGGACACGCAAGATTTCAGCAGGGGTGCATGTGATACCCGGAAACTGCAGCCCAAATCAACTGGGGCACTACAGGTGCCAGCATGACTTTAATAAAAGTAAAATGTTTGCTGGAGTTGCATAGCACTGTGCCAGCAGCCTACGGCTTGCAGCACAGAAGGAGTTAACAGCACAGCTCATAGCTATACAGATTAGTCTGCAAAATGCAAAGGGCATGACTCACTCATTTGCAGACTCAGAGCGGGAAACTGAGAGCGGGAAACACAGAGCGGGAAATCCCAGATAGAATGTGTACCTGGGAATGCAGGGTTATAAAAAGGTTGTCCTGCAGCAGCCTAGAGAGAGGACAGTCAGTGAGGAGAGTGAGCAGACAGTGAGGTGAATTTAGCCAGAAAGATGTAGCCCCAGTGAGGGCTCCCCACATGTTTAGGTGGGGAGTGATGCCAGCCACAGCAGAGCACTTGATGACAGAGGGAGACATCGCAGTGTAAGAGCAGCAGTATGCAGAATCCAGTGAAAGGGTGATGCCAGGAGAAAAGTGTGCTAATGGTGTGAGAGTCTCAAGAGGTATCTGGGTGAAGTGGTCGGAAGCCACGCGGCGTGAGTAAGCGCCCCCATGGAAAAGTATCTCGAGAGGTATCTGGGTGAAGTGGTCGGAAAGCCACGCGGCGTGAGTAAGCGCCCCCAAGGAAAAGAATCCTCGCTAAGTAAGAGAGAGAGAGACGGTCACCTGATGTGTAGCACTACTGGTCACAGAATGCCCTGGTACGTAATGCTGTTTGCCATGTATATGCCGCTGCGACTAAGCGATGCGCTGGAGGAGGTGCCCTGATGTGTGATCCACTGTAACTTATGCTTTGTGCTGGAGGAGTGTTCACAAGTTATCCCTGCAATCTCCCTGTTTGATGTTTGAATAAACTTTATGCTGTTTATCTGAGATGGGCTGGCGCCCAATTCTTTATGCGCTGCACCGACACCTGTAGTCCACACCCACAATGTACTTGTAGTTAAAGACCTGATTCTTCAGGGGACCCTCTGGTAACTGTGCCTGAACCCATGACCAGCCGGGGCAAGGTAAGGGTGATGTACTATACACAGTGACTGCAGATCTTGCATACCTAATACTAGTGGGCTATCACATAAAGAATTTAAAATGAATACTTTTTTTGTTTAAAGACAAAAAAATGTCTCCAGAAAACTGGCACAGTGATTGACACCATGTTCTCTCCAAACTCCACAAACCTTTTTATGGGTTTGTGGGAACTTAATAACATCTGGGCTAATAACCCATTTGGAACGAACCCTGAACCTTTTCTGCCTGGTTTTAAACACTAATGATACAAATATTGTATTAACGTTCAATTTAAAAGGGGAAAAAATAAATTTCTCTGACGTCCTAGTGGATGCTGGGCACTCCGTAAGGACCATGGGGAATAGACGGGCTCCGCAGGAGACTGGGCACTCTAAAAGAAAGATTAGGTACTATCTGGTGTGCACTGGCTCCTCCCTCTATGCCCCTCCTCCAGACCTCAGTTAGATTTATGTGCCCCGTCCTTGGTGTTCTGCAGCTGTGCGCCATTGCTCCTCATACACACTTCACACTCCGGTCACTGAGGGTGCAGGGCGCTGGGGGGGGGGGGGGGGGGGCGCCCTGAGCAGCAATAAAAACACCTTGGCTGGCAAAATAATCACAATATATAGCCCCAGAGGCTATATATGTGATAATTACCCCTGCCAGAATCCATAAAAAAGCGGAAGAAAAGTCAGCGAAAAAGGGGCGGAGCTATCTCCCTCGGCACACTGGCGCCATTTTCTCTTCACAGTGTAGCTGGAAGACAGCTCCCCAGGCTCTCCCCTGTAGTTTTCAGGCTCAAAGGGTTAAAAAGAGAGGGGGGGCACTAAATTTAGGCGCAATATTGTTTATACAAGCAGCTATTGGGGAAAATTCACTCAGTGATAGTGTTTATCCCTACATTATATAGCGCTCTGGTGTGTGCTGGCATACTCTCTCTCTGTCTCCCCAAAGGGCTGTGTGGGGTCCTGTCCTCAGTCAGAGCATTCCCTGTGTGTGTGCGGTATGTCGGTACGGCTGTGTCGACATGTTTGATGAGGAGGCTTATGTGGAGGCGGAGCAGATGCCGATAAATGGGATGTCGCCCCCTGTGGGCCGACACCAGAGTGGATGGATAGGTGGAAGGTATTAACCGACAGTGTCAACTCCTTACATAAAAGGCTGGATGACGTAACAGCTATGGGACAGCCGGCTTCTCAGCCCGCACCTGCCCAGGCGTCTCAAAGGCCATCAGGGGCTCAAAAACGCCCGCTCCCTCAGATGGCAGACACAGATGTCGACACGGAGTCTGACTCCAGTGTCGACGAGGTTGAGACATATACACAATCCACTAGGAACATCCGTTACATGATCCCGGCAATAAAAAATGTGTTACACATTTCTGACATTAACCCAAGTACCACTAAAAAAGGGTTTTATGTGTGGGGAGAAAAAGCAGGCAGTGTTTTGTTCCCCCATCAAATGAGTGAATGAAGTGTGAAAAAGCGTGGGTTCCCCCGATAAGAAACTGGTAATTTCTAAAAAGTTACTGATGGCGTACCATTTCCCGCCAGAGGATAAGTTACGCTGGGAGATATTCCCTAGGGTGGATAAGGCGCTCACACGTTTGTCAAAAAAGGTGGCACTGCCGTCTTAGGATACGGCCACTTTGAAGGTACCTGCTGATAAATAGCAGGAGGCTAGCCTGAAGTCTGTATTTACACACTCAGGTACTAGACTGAGACCTGCAGATAGTGCTGCTGCAGCGTGGTCTGTAACCCTGTCAAACAGGGATACTATTTTGCGAACATAAGACATCGTCTTATATATGAGGGATGCACAGAGGGATATTTTGACGGCTGGCATCCAAAATGAATGTAATGACCATTCTGTCAGGAGGGTATTAGAGACCTGTCACTGGACAGGTGATGCTGACTTTAAAAGGCGCATAGAGACTCTGCCTTATAAGGGTGAGGAATTATTTGGGGATGGTCTCTGGGACCTCGTATCCATTACCTCAGGTTTCCTCACAGACTAAGAAAGCACTGTATTATCAGGTACAATCCTTTCGGCTTCAGAAAAGCAAGCGGGTCAAAGGCGCTTCCTTTCTGTACAGAGACATGGGGAGAGGGAAAAAGCTGCACCAGTCAGCCTGTTCCCAGAATCAAAATTCTTCTCTCGCTTCCTCTGAGTCCACAGCATGACGTGGGGGCTCCACAGGTGTAGCCAGGTACGGTGGGGGGCCATCTCAAAAATGTCAGCGATCAGTGGGCTCGCTCACAGGTGGATCCCTGTTTCATTCAAGTAGTATTTCAGGGGTACAAGCTGGAATTCGAGATGTCTCCCCCCCGCCGTTTCCTCAAATATGCCTTACCGACAACTCCCTCAGGCAGGGAGGCTGCGCTAGAGGCAATTAATAAGCTGTATTCCCAGCAGGTAATACTCAAGGTGCCCCTACTTCAACAAGGACGGGGTTACTATTCCACATGGTTTGGGGTACCGAAACCGCATGGTTCGGTGTGACCCATTTTATATTTAAAATCCTTGAACACATACATAAAAAAATTGAAGTTCAAGATGGAATCGCTCAGGGCGGTTATTGCAAGCCTGGACGAGGGAGATTACATGGGATCCCGGGACATCAAGGATGCTTACCTGCATGTCCCCATTTACCATCCTCGCCAGGAGTACCTCAGATTTGTGGTACAGGATTACCATTACCAAGTCCAGACACTGCCGTTTGGACTGTACATGGCACCGAGGGTGTTTACCAAGGTAATGGCCAAAATGATGATACTCCTTCGAAAAAAGGGAGTTTTAATTATCCCGTACTTGGACAATATCCTTATAAGGGCAAGGTCCAAGGAGCAGTTGCTAGTCGGGGTAGCACTATTTTGGAAAGTGCTACAACAGCACGGTTGGATTCTAAACAGTCCAAAGTCACAGCTGGTTCCTACGACACGTCTACTGTTCCTGGGGATGGTTCTGGACACAGAACAGAAATAAGTGTTTCTTCCGGAGGAGAAAGCCAAGGAACTGTCATCTCTAGTCAGAGACCTCCTGAAGCAAAAACAGGTATCGGTGCATCATTGCACGCGAGTCCTGGGAAAAAATGGTAGCTTCCTACGAAGCAATCCCATTCGGCAGGTTCCATGCAAGAGGGCCGCAGGTTCGGCATACAGGACTAGGTCCTAGTGACCATGGATGCCAGCCTTTGAGGCTGGGGGGCAGTCACACAGGGAAAAAACTTCCAGGGACTTTGGTCAAGTCAAGTGACTTCCCTACACATAAATATTCTGGAACTGAGGGCCATTTACAATGCCCTGAGTCAGGCAAGGCCTCTGCTTCAAAACCAGCCGGTACTGATCCAATCAGACAACATCACGGCAGTCGCCCATGTAAACCAACGGGGCGGCACAAGAAGCAGGATGGCGATAGCAGAAGCCACAAGGATTCTCCGATGGGCGGAAAATTATGTGTTAACACTGTCAGCAGTGTTCATTCCCGGAGTGGACGACTGGGAAGCAGATCTTCTCAGCGGACACGACCTCCACCCGGGAGAGTGGGGATTTCATCCAGAAGTCTTCCAAAGGATTGTACACCATTGGGAAAGGCCACAGGTGGACATGATGGCGTCCCGCCTCAACAAAAAGCTATAAAAGATATTGCGCCAGGTCAAAGGACCCTCAGGCGATAGCTGTGGACGCTCTGGTAACACTGTGGGTGTACCAGTCGGTTTATGTGTTCCTCCCTCTGCCTCTCATACAAAAGGTACTGAGAATAATAGGAAGGCGAGGAGTAAGAACGATACTCGTGGTTCCGGATTGGCCAAGAAGAGCTTGGTACCCAGAACTTCAAGAAATTATATCAGAGGACCCATGGCCTCTGCCGCTCAGACAGGACCTGCGGCAGCAGGGGCCCTGTCTGTTCCAAGACTTACCGCGGCTACGTTTTGACGGCATGGCGGTTGAACGCCGGATCCTAAAGGAAAAGGGCATTCCGGAGGAAGTCATTCCTACGCTGATTCAAGCCAGGAAAGATGTATCTGCAAAACATTATCACCGCATATGGCGAAAATATGTTGCTTGGTGTGAGGCCAAAAAGGCCCCAACAGAGGAATTTCAACTAGGTCGATTTCTGCATTTCCTACAAGCAGGAGTGTCTATGGGCCTAAAATTAGGCTCCATTAAGGTACAGATCTCGGCTCTGTCGATTTTCTTCCAAAAAGAACTAGCTTCAGTACCTGAAGTTCAGACATTGTAAAAGGAGTGCTGCATATTCAGCCCCCGGTTGTGCCTCCAGTGGCACCTTGGGTTCTCAACGTGGTGTTGAGTTTCTTAAAATCACATTGGTGTGAGCCACTAAAAACCGTGGATCTAAAATATCTCACGCGGAAAGTGGTCATGTTATTGGCCTTGGCTTCGGCCAGGCGTGTATCAGAATTGGCGGCTTTGTCATATAAAAGTCCTTATCTGATTTTCCATATGGATAGGGCAGAATTGAGGACTCGTCCCCAGTTTCTCCCTAAGGTGATATCAGTTTTTCACTTGAACCAACTATTGTAGTGCCTGCGGCTACTAGGGACTTGGAGGATTCCAAGTTACTGGACGTAGTCAGGCCCTTGAAAAATTATGTTTCCAGGACGACTAGAGTCAGGAGAACTGACTCGCTGTTTATCCTGTATGCACCCAGCAAACTGGGTGCTCCTGCTTCTAAGCAGACTATTGCTCGCTGGATTTGTAGCACAATTCAGCTGGCGCATTCTGCGGCTGGACTACCGCAGCCAAAATCTGTAAAAGCCCATTCCACAAGGAAGGTGGGCTCATCTTGGGCAGCTGCCCGAGGGGTCTCGGCTTTCCAACTTTGCCGAGCTGCAACTTGGTCAGGGGCAAACACGTTTGCTAAATTCTACAAAATTGATACCCTGGCTGAGGAGGACCTGGAGTTCTCTCATTCGGTGCTGCAGAGTCATCCGCACTCTCCCGCCCGTTTGGGAGCTTTGGTATAATCCCCATGGTCCTTACGGAGTTCCCAGCGTCCACTAGGACGTCAGAGAAAATAAGATTTTACTCACCGGTAAATCTATTTCTCGTAGTCCGTAGTGGATGCTGGGCGCCCATCCCAAGTGCGGATTGTCTGCAATACTTGTATATAGGCCCTCATTCCGAGTTGTTCGCTCGTTCTTTTTCATCGCATCGCAGTGAAAATCCGCTTAGTACGCATGCGCAAAGTTCGCACTGCGACTGCGCCAAGTAACTTTACTATGAAGAAAGTATTTTTACTCACGGCTTTTTCCTCGCTCCGGCGATCGTAATGTGATTGACAGGAAATGGGTGTTACTGGGCGGAAACACGGCGTTTCAGGGGCGTGTGGCTGAAAACGCTACCGTTTCCGGAAAAAACGCAGGAGTGGCCGGAGAAACGGTGGGAGTGACTGGGCGAACGCTGGGTGTGTTTGTGACGTCAACCAGGAACGACAAGCACTGAACTGATCGCACAGGCAGAGTAAGTCTGGAGCTACTCTGAAACTGCTAAGTAGTTAGTAATCGCAATATTGCGAATACATCGGTCGCAATTTTAAGAAGCTAAGATTCACTCCCAGTAGGCGGCGGCTTAGCGTGTGTAACTCTGCTAAATTCGCCTTGCGACCGATCAACTCGGAATGAGGGCCATAGTTATTGCCTAACTAAAGGGTTATTGTTGAGCCATCTGTTGAGAGGCTCAGTTATATTTCATACTGTTAACTGGGTATAGTATCACGAGTTATACGGTGTGATTGGTGTGGCTGGTATGAGTCTTACCCGGGATTCAAAATCCTTCCTTATTGTGTCAGCTCGTCCGGGCACAGTGTCCTAACTGAGGTCTGGAGGAGGGGCATAGAGGGAGGAGCCAGTGCACACCAGATAGTACCTAATCTTTCTTTTAGAGTGCCCAGTCTCCTGCGGAGCCCGTCTATTCCCCATGGTCCTTACGGAGTGCCCAGCATCCACTACGGACTACGAGAAATAGATTTACCGGTGAGTAAAATCTTATTTTCCTGTATATATATATATATATATATCTGTATATATAGAAGATGGGAGAATAAATTGTAAAAATTACACAAAACCAACAGATTCGGGCACTTACCTTTCGGCTAAGAGTTGTCATCAAATAAATTGGATCAACTTTATTCCTAATGGCCAATTAAAAAAGCTTAGAATATATTGTAACAATGATTACGTTTTTGTAGATCAAGCAAAAACGATGGGCAATAAATTCATGGCCAATGGGTATGATGAGAAAAGGGTAAACAGTTCTATAGACTCAGTGAAGAGAGAGAGATTGACAATATAGACTACTGAGAAACAATCTAAGTTCAATGAGGGATATGAATTCACCTTTGTCACTGAAAGTTTACCAAAGAGCACAAAATGGTGGAAAGGGTACTTAGACATCATTGGGGGTTATTAAAGAGGGAGCCCATTCTAGGTCCCGTGTTACCGAATCAACCCAAACATATATATAGAAGGGCTCCAAATCTGAGATCAAAACTTGTGTCAAGTGCACTGGCTTCACCACTATCTGCAGCAACTATTACATCCATTGGATTCTATTGATGTGGTGGATGTATTGGGTATAAGAATATACAGAGTGGGTTAACAGTAAGATTACTACAATTAAAATGAATGATAAGGAAATAAAAATTAAAGAATTTGTTACGTGCAACACAAACATTGGAATTTATGCTATAAGATGCATCTGCGAGAAGGTCTACATAGGGAAAACATCATGACCCTTAAAAATATGGGGGAGCATATACGGAATATTTAAAGAGGTCTCAAGTCCAATGCACTCTCCGACCATTTTAAAGAAGGACATGGATGCTCATTTTCTGGGAGATAATCCTTTTGTGGGGTCAAGGCCTTAAAAACAAAATGTATAAAGACAGTGCAAAGGCACTACCAAAAAAAAAAAAGTTTAATTAAATTTACAATTGCAAATCTTTTAGCCCGCGGGAAATGAATAGTAACATCAAATTAAAGTGGTTCTTATGTATACTTATGAAATAAAAACATACACTCATATAGTTTTTTATTCTGTTCATTATAGGTCCATATATTCTATTGATATGTCTGTGGAGATCAAGAGAGGACACTTCTGTAGATATGTGATGTGAGGGAGGTGGATCCGTCGCAATGGCAACAATGGAATGCAGCTATCACACTGAAAATATTGTACCATCCGGATGTGACAAGTCTGTGCTCCTATCTGTGAGCCTGCGATGCGGTCCAGCGTGTGTCCCATTGCATTCCAAGATGTCCATCTGATGACTCCCGGAAATCCCTGGCAGCGTCACTTTCAGTAACGATCACCACAACGGACACAGCTTCTACCGTGGTGTATTAGCAGACAGGGACACATCATAGGCTAACAGTAATGAGTATGGGGTAATTCCCCTTTACCCTCCCCCCATATATGTATATAGATCTTCTCTCTGGATGCAGCAGCGGTTCCTATGTGGCATTTCCGGGCCTAAAATGGTTGCCATGGCGACTATCATGTCCTTCTTTCTAATAGAAGACTATATTTTTGGACTTTTTTTTTGGACCAAATGGTACTTAATATTGTTAAATTGTGACTAATAATGTGTAACTTTATGTTTGAAGAATTTTTTGCCATGTATTGCATACTGTTTATGTATTACAGGTTGAGTATCCCTTATCCAAAATGAATGGGACCAGAAGTATTTTGGATATCGGATTTTTCCGTAGTTTGGAATAATTGCATACCATAATGAGATATCATGGCGATGGGACCCAAGTCTAAGCACAGAATACATTTATGTTTCATATACACCTTATACACACAGCCTTAAGGTCATTTTAGCCAATACTTTTAATAACTTTGTGCATTAAACAAAGTGTTTGTACATTCACACAATTCATTTATGTTTCATATACACCTTATACACACAGCCTGAAGGTCATTTAATACAATATTTTTAATAACTTTGTGTATTAAACAAAGTTTGTGTACATTGAGCCATCAGAAAACAAAGGTTTCACTATCTCACTCTCACTCAAAAAATTCCGTATTTCGGAATATTTGGATATGGGATACTCAATCTGTACATGACCTGTGCACACTAACTTGCTAATTGATGATATCATTTCCTCTTACTTTGTGATTGGCTGTTACTAATTTTAAATATCTGGCTTTTCACACTCAGACTATGGGGGTTATGTACTAAGCAGTGAAAAGAGTGGAGAAGTGAGCTGGTGGAGAAGTTGCCCATGACAACCAATCAGCATTGACGTAACATTTATAATTTGCATGCTATAAAATTATACAGAGCAGCTGATTGGTTGCCATTGGCAACTTCTCCACTGGCACACTTCTCCACTCTTTTCACTGCTTAGTACATCTCCCCCAAAACCAGCAGTGTGAACAGTTGTTTTCTGATCCAGAGGTATGATACACTGAACTTCATCCGTTTAGCAATATTTTCCTCTGGACCATATATTTCATTTTTTTTAACTGCCCATTATAACATCTGGACAGTTTGTATGTACAGACTGAGTTTGTTTTATTCATTGTTTTTACTCATTTGGATTTACCCCTGCTGCTTGGAGTTTTATTCAATAAGTGTTCATATATTTGTCACTTTTATTGCTGTTTTTTTTTTTTTTTGACCTGTGGTGAACATATGGATGGATGAAAGTTTATGTCTTGGTCTTGGATTGATGCATGAAAGAACCCTTTATATGCTTTCCATCATCCACTCTCACTGTGAGTAGGGCATGCCGATCATTATTTATAACAACCAGAGGTTTTAAAGATACCTTTATGTGCCTGGTATTTTCCTGCTTTATCAGTTAGTGGGGTAAACCCATACACTATTTAGATATCTGCACACTGGGTGAAATTGATTTGGTGGGAAATGTGATACTCTGTCTTTCTGGATAAAGAAACCTTGATACACATGACACTGCACAACATAGTGTGAGTCTGGGTACACTTACCTGTCTATCACCTCCAGTCAGCTATCACCGAAGGTGTGATTCACGGTTTAGTAAAGACTTTTTTACACATTTTTGTCTTTTTATTTTTATTCCATATGATATGATGAGTGAAGAAGAATTGTGGAGGAGACTATAGGAGAATCAACAATCACCAACGTTGTCATCTCTAATTCCATATATATATATAAGGGACATATTGTATACACTTTTTATTATTATTTCTGTAAGCGCCAGGGGTTTGAGTTCTTTATTGTTATGTATGAATAAGTGGGAAAGTTTATTCAGCAGTAATGTGATATTTACAGATGAACAGTTATGCATATACATACTCTCAGCATGGAGCGGAGCATACAGGTCACTGGCTGGTGATTGTATGTAGGTAATGGGGCTGTAAGTAAGCGGTACCAGCAACTGTAGCAGGATGCATCTAACAGTAATAGCAGGATCTCTGGGTAACTAAGTGGATACGTTCATGTCCCACTGTGGCATTCTAACACAGTAACAAGATGGCAATGCACATGTGCAGAAGTACAGAATGTAGCCATCTTGGTTAAGGATTGAAGCCTACTTGAAGGAGACAATACTTTATGCAGTATGCGCTGTAGCTCTCTCCAGCTTCAACAGTATGAATAATACACAGAACTGCTGGCACCTAATATCAAAGAGGAGATCTAAACCCCTCTAAAAGAGATACTGCAAAAATGATAGTTAGGTAGTACCTATGTTGTGTGTGCAAAATAAACAATGTGCAGAAATCACCATTAAAAAAATAACAATTTACTAAAACTATTGAAAATAAAATGTTTAATATTCAAACTATAAACTCCATAGACACCATTTCTTACCTCTAATACTCAGTGTTTTAGATTAAGGTCCACAGGGGGCTTGGAGCTGAAATTTACGACGGGCATATTGTTTGCCACTGCAGTGGATGTAACCAGTGATGCAGGGGTGTGACTAGAGATGTAAGGGCATGACCGGTGCTGGTCTGGATGGTGGGTGACCTGTGCTGTGAGGTGATCTGCATAGAGGGCATAGCTACTGCCTACCATCAACCACTTTTCTTTATTGTGGATGTGTAACAAAAAAAATATTTTGTGTTGGTGAACGGATATGAACAGAGACAGAGTGAATGGGTATGAGTTCTAGAATGTTTAGGGTTAATAAAAAGTAAAAAACTCCATAATTGTTAACTGGCTATTGACATATTTCCATTAGTGTGACACTGTCAAAATGGAAGAGGAACCTTTAAGGTCTGGGGCTATATTGCTGAGTCAACAACTCGAACAGAGTGACTGCCACATTAATAATAATAATAATTTCCTCCCATATTTTTAGAAATGTAGTGTTCTTAACCCTCTCTAGTGTCCATACCCTCCCCCAAGGTACTTTACTAAACTTGTGGTCTTCCCGAGTACTGCATTTGGCTTGTCCACTACTACTGTAGCTTCTTCTCTCTGCAGAGAGAGAGAGGGAGAGAGATGGCATGAATAGGAAGAGAGAGTGAAGAAAACAGAGAGAGAGAGATATGAGGAATAGAGAGAGAGAGCGAGAGAGAGAGAGAGAGAGAGAGAGAGAGAGAGAGGAATGAGAATAGAGAGAGAGATGAGAGGAATAGGAAGAGACAGAGAGATAGAGAGAGTGAGAGAGATGAGACGAAGACAGTAAGAGTAATCAGAGGAATAGGAAGAGAGATAAAGATGGGAGGAATAGGAAGAAAGAATGAGATGGGTGGAAGAGAGTTTGAGAGATGGGAGGAACAGGAAGAGAGAGATGGGAGAAATAGAAAGAGAGGATAGCGATGGGTGGAAGAGAGTGAGAGAGATGGGTGGAATAGGAAGAGGGAGATGGGTGGAAGAGAGTGAGAGATAGAATAGGGAGAGAGAGAGAGAGAGAGAGAGAGAGAGAGAGAGAGAAATAGGAGGAATAAGGTGTGAATATGAAGAAAGAGAGATGGGTGGAAGAAAGAGAGAGAGATGAGAGAAACAGGAAGAGAGAGAGAAAGAAATGGGAGGAATAAAGAGAGAGAGAGAGAGAGATGGGAGGTGATAATGTCGATATTATCTTAAACCATAAAGCTATACCTTTAAACACACTTTTACCATGGAGCCGCTACGGCCGCTAAACTTAATATGCACTCTACGTACCTTTTACGCTATTTGCATAATGAGTCCCGTACCGTGTACGGACTCTGCGTACAAACGCCGCGCTGGGGGTACAAAGTACACGCAGCACGTACACACTCAATTAATACACTTTAAAACCTTATACAGTTAGGCAATGTAATATACTTTAAACCCTAGCAGGGAAAAGAGGACACAACACCGATTTGTAGTTAATCACTTGGTTCCGACACCACAGAGTAATATTTCTAAAAGGGGGTTAACAATACAAATTATGCACTACAATACAACAGAGTAAATGGCTACAGTCAAGGGCCCTCATTCCGAGTCGTTCGCTCGGTATTTTTCATCGCATCGCAATGAAAATCCGCTTAGTACGCATGGGGCCAATGGCCCTCATTCCGAGTTGATCGGTCGCAAGGCGATTTTAGCAGAGTTACTCACGCTAAGCCTACGCCTACTGGGAGTGTATCTTAGCTTCTTAAAATTGCGACCGATGTATTCGCATTATTGCGATTACAAACTACTTAGCAGTTTCAGAGTAGCTTCAGACTTACTCGGCATCTGCGATCAGTTCAGTGCTTGTCGTTCCTGTTTTGACGTCACAAACACACCCAGCGTTCGCCCAGACACTCCCCCGTTTCCCCGGCCACTCCTGCGTTTTTTCCGGAAACGGTAGCGTTTTTTCCCGTACGCCCATAAAACGGCCTGTTTCCGCCCAGTAACACCCATTTCCTGTCAATCACATTACGATCGCCGGAGCGATGAAAAAGCCGTGAGTAAAAATACTATCTCCATTGTAAAATTACTTGGCGCAGTCGCAGTGCGAATATTGCGCATGCGTACTAAGCGGAATTTCACTGCGATGCGATGAAAAATACCGAGCGAACGACTCGGAATGAGGGCCAATGTACATACGTGAGAATATTCGCATGCGCTTCCCGGTCCGGTCCTCCGCTATCAGGTAGATAACGTTGAGAGTCTTGTGTGTCCGGCCAGGCAGCAACAGGCTTTTTATACAATACTTCCAAAAGCAATACAATGGATACTGTAATCCCTTTGTCCATTGGACACAGGGATGCATCTTTACAGTACAGAAGAGGTCATAGGTTGATTTGAAAAGGTGGGCGATGGCTTTCTCAACTGTTCTTGTGGATGGTCTCCTCTGGATTCCCGCCGCATACATAATATACAGTAAATACAGTTTATATCTATATTCTGCTTCTGCATATAACTATCCGCAGGAACATGCGATCTTCCTCAAACCAACACCGGAATGTTACCCTTAAAATACCCTACAGTTGGATACCAGACACCACCTTATAACCTTAGTCTGTCCCCTCCTATCATGCAAAGGTGAATCCCTTTGTTCTGGAATAATTTAAACTGTTGATACTTGCTGATGTGGTGCAGGGGGACTATGTGTACAATGTGCACTATTTGGATTAAATATGTAATGTTTTGATAGCCCTCCATGCGCTCACAAACTCCGCCATAAATACCCATACCACGCGCAGGACCGCGGGAGCGACCATACGCAAATTGCGGATATGTGCATGCGCGGCGGAACAAGTGCACGCGCAGTGGGCATGTGTGTGTATTTTATACGTGCTGTGTGTTCTGTAATATTTTTCGACTTTGACAGAGGAATAGTAATAGAGAGATAGTAAGAGATAGTAGGAATTGGAAGAGATATGTGAGAAAGATGGGAGGAGGAATAGGAAGAGAGACAGAGAGAGAGAGAGATGGGAGGAATGGGAAGAGAGAGAGTAGAGGAACAGGAAAAGAGTGAGAGAGATGGGATGAATAGGAAGAAAGAGAGAGAGAGAGATGAAAGGAATGGGAAGAGATAGAGAGAAATGGGTGGAAGAGAGTGAGAGATGGGAGTAATAGGAAGAAAGAGATGGGTGGAAGAAAATGAGAGAAATGGGAGGAATAGGGAGAGAGAGAGATAAAGAAAGAAAGTGTCAAAGTCAGAAAAATATCACGATGCACACTGCCATATTTGCACCTCATACAGGTCCGCATTGCGCATGCGTGCGCTCTCCCGTGCGTGCGCATACTCGCTGTTGCGGGCACCCGCGGGCGCGCGGTATGTGCATTTACGGTAGAGTTCATGTGTTCGTAGCGTGCGACTCAATCGTCACATATTTCCACTATATAATGTATTTTGTAGATTATGGTCCCTTTGATAGAATCTGAAAGTTTAGTTAATGTAGCATGTTCATGGACAGAGAAATCCCTCTTTGTTTGATACGAAGGGTCAGACAGGAGTAATACAGTGGTGTTTAGTATCCATCGGAAGAGTATTTAATTAGCAATATTCCGGTGTTGGTTTGAAGCGAATTAATCGCTCGTGCGAATAGTTATGGACATAAGAAGTTTATGTCCATTTACTATTATTTGCACTTACTTATCCATGCGGCGGGAAACCCAGTTTCCCACCCACCTGAGCAGTTGGAAATCGTCACAGCCCACCTGTATGAATCAACCTATGACCTTTTGTTATAATGCGAGGAGGAATTCCTGTGTCCAATGAACAATGAGATTGTAGGGACCATTGAATTGTATTGTGTGTGGGGCATAAATAGACAAGCCGATCACATCCAGCTCACTCTTCAACGGTTCTCATTGCTGATAATCGGGAGCTGGATGTCCAGAGGCGCATGCGATCGTTCCCCTTGTGCGTAAGTTTTCTCCGCAATCATATTGTCTTTCTTGTTATTATGGGCCATATCTCTCTCTCTCTCTCTCTTCTCCTTTTTCTTTCATTTTCCCTTAAAACGTAATTGTATTGTGTTGTATTTACTGTGTAGTTATCTGGTTAGTTAGTCTATGTTATATTGTAGTGTATGACTTGTAATTGTATTATTCTTTTTCAAGTATAACATTCATATTAGGCGTTAGACCCTAAGCACGGTATTTGTGTATTTCTTATGGTGTTAAGTATTCTCAGAGCGTCGGTGACGCTCGAACAGCTTTTAAGTTAATAAGGTTACACGGTGTTGCATCTACACTCAATCTCTGCACCAAGGTTTACTGCATAATACACTGTTTTATGGTATAGTTACAAAGGTTTAACATTGTGAGCGTCTGCGCCGCTGGTGATCTCCTCGTGGTCTCGAGCGTTAGCATCGCTATAGCAAATCATTACGTTAGTCGGCAGCCAATAGTGTGCCTGCCTGTGATCTCTTGGCCGTGAGCGAACGTGACGCTTGAGCGTCTCGACCTCGGCTAAGCGATTGCTACGCAAACGTGCGTACCCTTACGGTACTCCATTAGTCAATAGCGTACAGTGTTCTTAGGCCTCTTAAAGGGATTTAAATAAGATAAATATTTAGCTTTATCAATTGGCGGCTCGTCCTGTCCTTCACATATCTCTGCTAGGTAATTTCAGCAGACATTATCCAGCAGCAAAGGGCGGGAGGTCATATTCCTCGTAGTGCTGTTTGGATAAGCGTCTGCTTCGCTTAGTAAAGGGTGCTGAAGGAATCCGGAACCGGAGGTAAGAACAACACGCTAGTGTCTTTTAAAACTGTTTATTTCTGTCTTGCGTACACACGCACATATCTGCATTTCTTTTTCATTCGTGTATTTTCATATCACTCTCCTGTTTGCCATTTTATAATTGATAAAACGTGCTAAGAGAGATTTGTCGCTATTTCATAGTTAAAGTGTAAATGTAATATATAAAGGGATAAAGTGTAAAACCCACACGCAACTCTACCTAAGGTATAAGGAGAGATTGGTGTGTTGCGCGGTAGACGATCGAGGATCATCTACATTGATAAAACGTGTTAGTTGTGTTACGGTGGATATTTGCTTTGCGTACACGTGTCTCTAACAAAGGGTGAGACTCGCGTACGCAACTCAAAGGCCGAGGCACGCAGCGTAAATTACGCAACGGAGCGTCCGGGTACGCCCACGTAACTCAAATCACACGATAGTGTTATTGCAACAGGCGTAAAGGTGGCAACGTGGTAAGTAGCGCAAGTCTATTTTAGTGTCCGAAATTTAGATTAACAGATCCTTCTCCAAATTCACAACACATCTGGTTTAAAGAAAATTTCTGCGCAGAAATAGAAATAGAAACAAAAGTGTACATGTGGTGAGTGAGTGTTTTGTATATATAAGTTTATACAATTTTCCAGGTTGAACCACAAGAAGTCGAGTTCTCGCAGAGGTACATACATGTAAGTGACGTGCATGGTGGCTAGGGAGGCATCTCTGGTTAAACATAAAATTTGAGCAGTAGAGTATAGTAGACCAGGAGGTCATACTACAGACCAGGAGGTCCAGGTACAGCAGACTAAGAAGTCTGCCATAAATAAGAGAAAAGGGCACAACCCAGGGGGTTGGTGCAAAACCCATATAGGCCAATAAAGCTCTGGCTGAAGGAATTCGCAGCCGAAATTTTCGATTCCACTGGTCGCTCAGCACATAAGATTAGTTGCTTATGTGCTGAACGATTGTACCGCACGTAATTGTGTACATTAGTTAATCTGACCAGTACCATTTGTGTACGAACCCGGTCATAAAACTATTTGTACACTCTGATGTGATTTGTGTAATTTTTTATTTTCTGAAGGGAAGTTCGCTGGTCACTCAGGAATTGTCCAACAACCAATAGTTACTGGAAAGAGTAAGTGTTCTGCGGATATCCCTCGCATGTTCCAGTAAATAGAGGTTCATAGGGGCCCTGGGTCGAGTACGCCAGCGCTAAGGAAGTGTGTGGGTCGTATTGGTCGGCGTGGGCGAGTGAGTGGGGTACTCGGTAAACCGCCACCGTCAGCCTATCGTGAACATTTTGGTTTTTGAAAGGGTTCGCTGAAGACCCTGATTGAAGGTCAGAGGTGGTGAAAGCAACGCCTGCAAGTTATGGGGGCCAATTGTTCAGGAAGGGGGCGATCAACCTCGGTTCGGGTTGATTCAGTAAACCGACCAGTCGGGTCGGCAAGGTACGTAATGTGTGAAAAATATGGTTCACATACAGAGGTTTTATGTGATGAATGGGAAAGAATGACAGTGCATGACGGGGAGAAATTCCCAAGAGTAGGTAGCTTTAGCCCAGAAGTGTTGCAAAATTTAAGGAGGAGGATATGTCTCATTAAATCAACAAAGAGACGAATCCAACATTATGATTATTTGCAGTTATGGCAACAGGAGGGTAAAATACAGAGAGGATTGGCTCTGGCGGCGGGATCTAATCCTATCAAGAAATTGATAGCGACGGCCCCGCCGCCACCATACATATCAGGAGAGAAATTGGTTGCGGAGAATGACGCATTAGGGTGTAACAAACAAACACTTAGCAACTGTGTAAATGTTAATAAGTTAACAAATGCAAGTATTAACCCGTGCAAGTTGTACCCTGTTTTGAACTTTCCCCAGGAGTGTGATCAAGAGGACGAATCGTCAACAATATCGGCGCTCTCTTTAGCAGCCACCATAGCAGAGACAACAGTAGGCACGGCTCCACCCACGAGATTAGTAACAAAAGCCCCTAGCGGAGGGATAGGTGAGGTCGTATCTACAGGTAAGTACGGCACCATACACTACGCTGAAACCATTTCACCACAGGCTGTAGAACCTACACAGAGTGATGTTAGTAGACTTAATCCTGTTAGGGTAATAGCAGTGCCAAATGGGAAAACTGACACGACAGGAATCACACCTGTTAGGAACATTGCCATGTACAGCCCATTTTCCCGAATGGAATTAAGAACCATAGTGTCTGAATTCCCTGATCCTAGAAAAGATTTAGTTGCTAGCCAGAAATACATCAGAGACCTAGGGAACACTTTAGAGCCCAATAACAAAGACTGGCAGGTATTGCTGAGGGCATGTTTACCCTCCAATGTCGACGCAGCTCAATTTTTAGCTGACTGTGGATTAGATCAGGATGTACCTCTTACAGATGTGTACAACAAAGATAACGTAAAAAGAATAAGTTTACAGTTAAAGGAGTATTTTCCAGCGGTAGTTAAGTGGAACAAGATTTTCTCCATTAGACAGAAAGAGTCAGAAACTGCTGCAGAATATTTTCACAGGGCATTACTAGAAATGGCAAAATACACAGGTATAGAGGACATTAAAACAAACATAAACCATCGAGAAGTAGCAGTATCTGTACTAATGGATGGTTTAAAAGAGACATTAAAGACAAGGGTACAGACCACGCAACCATGTTGGCGAGGTCTGTCGGTGGCTACTTTGAGAGAGGCTGCAATTGATCACGACCGGAATATCACCCGACACAGGGAGTCACAAGGTGATAAGTTAATGGCCGTAAGTATACAGGCCCTGACCACAAGGCAGCCTTTGTATAAATCACCAAACCCTGTGGGTAAGTCAAATGTGGTAACTTGTTTTTCTTGTCATAGACAGGGACACATGGCACGAGACTGTAGAGTGAAACATTCACAAAACTCATATCAACCCCCTAGACAACGACACGACACACGACATTGGGAGCAGGGTCCGCAGAAACGGAGTTATGAGCCACATGCAGGGGAAACAAAAAGATACCCCCCGAACAGAGACTGGCAAGCCTCTGGTAGTTCCCATTTGACCCCTTCACAAGTAGTTGCTGCCAGCGGGATTCAGGGAGGTCACCATACCCAATAGGGGTGTGGCCATACCTGGAATCTGCAGCCAGTAAAATTGATTGCAAATCTTGGAAGTGAACCCGAAATTGCAATCAATGTAGCTGGCAAATCATTAAACTTTCTTGTAGATACAGGGGCGGCCAAATCAGTGATAAATTCGACAGTGGGCATGAGAACCACTGGTAAGACAATTCCAGCCATAGGGGTAACGGGAGTAGTCCAGCACTACCCTGTTAGCAAACCAGCCGAGATTACAGTAGGGCCTTTACATACCAAGCATTCCTTTTTGCTGGCTGCATCGGCACCGACTAATCTCCTGGGAAGAGACTTATTGTGTAAAATGGGGTGCGTCATCTATTGTACTCCTGAAGGTGTATTCTTGGACATACCTGAGAATCACGCTCAGGAAGTGCAAGACATGTTAGACTCCCCATCAAAATTAATGTCACATACCATTATGACAAATAGGACTCCATCCCAAGTAGAAGAAATGACATCCCAGATACCAGAGTCACTTTGGACTAAAGACGGACAAGACACTGGATTGATGGCAAACGTAGCTCCAGTAGTTGTACAAGTAAAAGATGGTAGGATAGCTCAAAAAAATCCCACAGTACCCTCTGAAGCCAGAGGTGGAGTTAGGAGTTTACCCAGTAATAGAGCGCTTGCTACAACAGGGCATTCTGGTAAGAACGTCCAGCACTGCCAA
Organism: Pseudophryne corroboree; assembly: GCF_028390025.1. NCBI lineage: Eukaryota > Metazoa > Chordata > Amphibia > Anura > Myobatrachidae > Pseudophryne > Pseudophryne corroboree. Next base: position 115,306,644 of record NC_086450.1, read on the forward strand.
TAGTCCCATCTTCCCTGTGAAAAAGAGTGGGGGGAGGGGTTACCGGCTAGTGCAGGATCTAAGGGGGATTAACAAAATAGTTGAGAGTCAGTTCCCCGTAGTGCCAAATCCAGCTGTCATCCTTATGCAAATCCCTCCCACTGCGAAATTTTTCACTGTTATTGACCTCTGCTCCGCTTTCTTTTCGGTACCTCTGCACCCTGACAGCCAATACTTGTTTGCATTCACATACAGAGGAGTCCAATACACATGGACTCGATTACCACAAGGTTTCATAGACAGTCCAAGTATATTTTCCCAGGCTTTGCATGATTGTTTACAGTCTTTCCAACCAGAGAGTGGATCAGTATTAATACAGTACGTGGATGATCTACTACTGTGTTCTGATTCATTGGAAGCATCCCTGAAGGATATGAAACAGCTCCTGTTTCATCTTTCAGACACAGGACACAAGGTTTCCAAAGACAAGTTACAATTATGCCAAACTAAGGTAAAATATTTGGGACACTGTCTAACACAAGGACTGAGACACCTGACCGCTGATAGAATTCAAGCAATTAGAGACATGACTCTGCCACAAACCCAGCAACAGATCAGAACATTTTTAGGAATGTGTGGGTATTGCCGTAACTGGATCCCAGGATTTTCCATTCTAGCGTTACCTTTGCAGGAGATGGTCTCCTCAAACAAACCTGATCGGATTTCGCATACAGACGAGTCCGAGATGGCATTTGAGAGACTTAAACAGTGCCTAACGCAGGCACCAGCATTAGGTATGCCAGACTATGGGAAACCCTTTGAGCTATACGGAACAGAAAGTGCTGGTTGCGCGGCAGGCGTCCTAACCCAAAAGCACGGTGATGCCAGCAGGCCGGTAGCATACTACAGCGCTCAGCTAGATACGGTAGCGCGATCCCTCCCCACATGCTTGCGAAGCGTTGCTGCGATAGCATTGCTAGTAACGAAAAGCGAAGATGTAGTGCTAGGTCACAACCTCACAATTCATACACCACATGCAGTGTCAGCCTTGCTAAATTCTGCCCAAACCAGGCACGTCTCATCAGCGCGGTTTACAAGATGGGAATTGGCACTAATGGCCCCCGTAAACATCACCATAAGGAGATGCAGTGCATTAAATCCTGCAACATATCTCCCAGGTGTGCCTGGACAGGCACAAAGGGTGGAGGATGAGAGTGGTGGGGAAGGAGAATTTAATACAAAGGAGGACACACATGATTGTATGGAATATTTGACCCAAAATTTTACCGCAAGGCCTGACATCAGTGACAACCCACTGGAAGATGTAGATCTAACTTTCTACACGGACGGTAGTTGTCACAGACAGTCAGACTCGGGAGACTTGTGTACTGGATACGCAGTCGTAGATGACCAAGGCACCATAGAAGCGGAACCGCTAGGCCCACCTCACTCAGCCCAGGTTGCTGAACTGGTAGCCCTAACCAGAGCATGTGAATTGGCTAAGGGCAAATCAGCCAATATCTACACCGATTCTAGATACGCATTCGGGGTAGTCCATGATTTCGGAGCCCTATGGCGCCTCAGAAATTTCATGACGGCAGCTGGTACACCGGTAGCGCATGCAGCTCACATCAAAAGGCTTCTAACAGCGATACAGGAACCCGACAGAGTGGCTGTTATCAAGTGTAAAGCACACACATATAGCCAAGACCCAGTATCACTTGGTAACAGCCGAGCAGACGAAGCAGCTAAGTTAGCAGCTGGGACCCCCAGACAGACAGACACCACACAACTGATGGTATTTAATACCATCAACACACAGAAGTTGTGTGAGATGCAAAATTTGTGTTCCACACAGGAAAAGGCAGTCTGGAAGGCAAAGGGATATGGCCAGGAGTCCTCAGGACTCTGGACGGATGGACAAGGTAAACCGGTGGCCCCCAGAGCATATCTTCCATGTTTAGCTGAGGCAGCTCACGGGCTGACTCATCTGGGCAAGGAAGGGATGTGCAAGTTGGTAAGAGCATATTGGTGCGCCCCAGGATTTTCATCTCATGCAAGTAAGAGAGCAATGTCATGCCTTACATGCTTGAGAAAGAATGTCGGAAAGGCAATACCAACAGAACCATCTCATATCCCACCTACAGGCGGTCCTTTCCAGGTAATACAGATTGACTTTATTCAATTACCCCCTTGTCGAAATTTGAAATATGTACTTGTTTGTATAGATGTATTCTCAAATTGGGTCGAAGCATTTCCTGCGGCCACAAATACCGCCATGTTTACTGCTAAGAAAATTGTGCAGGAATTTGTATGTAGATATGGTATCCCTAGAATAATTGAAAGTGATAGGGGTACCCATTTTACAGGTGATGTCTTTCAAGGAATGTGTAAGTTGATGGGAATTGATAGCAAGCTGCACACTCCATACCGTCCACAGGCGAGTGCGAAGGTGGAAAGAGTGAACAGCACTATTAAAAATAAACTGAGCAAAGTTATGGCAGAGACAGGATTGACATGGCCAGAAGCTTTACCCATTGTACTGTACAGCATCAGAACCACTCCCAGGTCCCCTCTTAAAGTGTCTCCCTTTGAAATCTTGTTTGGTCGACAACCGCATGTTATGATTAACCCTCAGGATGATTTGAAGTGTAACAATGAAGTGACTGTAAAATACTTGATTAACATGAGTAAACAGCTAAGGAATCAAAATGATAATTTGAAGTTGGTGATTCCTGATTTACCAGATAGTAATTGTCATGATATTGAACCTGGGGATTATGTAATGATACGGAATTTTCTACGCTCAGGTTGCCTTATTGACAGATGGGAAGGACCATACCAAGTCTTATTGACTAGCACTACAGCATTGAAGGTTGCCGAGAGAGAGACTTGGGTTCATTCGTCCCATTGTAAGAAGGTTGCTGATCCAGAGAGGTCCCGTGATAAGGAACAGACGGTAGAGGAAGTTGTATCACTGGAGTGTCTGTTCCAGGAGGACTGAGGCGGCACCTGAGCATTGAGAATCACAAGATCAAAAGCAGTTGTCGATTCCCTGTTCCCTTTTATTGTTTTTCTCCACTTCCCATCCCCCCTCCCTCAAATTATTTTTCCCCCTTCTCATTCTTCTTCGTTTCCTCCTATAAGATGGACTTGCCCCAAGAGACTGTGATCCGGATTTTCCTGTTGACCATGATGTTGACCAGAGCAGTCTGTTCCGGCGAGAGTACCATGGAGGTCGAGAGAGGTTCTGGAATGGGTTCTGATGACAGAGATGGAGGCGTAGTTTTCCGAGAACAACATAATCAACAAGCAAAGGCGAGTATCAGAAAACGATCCGATAACATAGACCATAGAAGGAATTGTGAAGGATTGTTAGCTGAAGAAAACTGTATCTGTAGGCTCTGTGACAATGTGGTTGAGGATGGGTGCATCAAGAAATGCCAATCCAGTTTTAATATCCACATGGACCGGCATCCCTTGAGTGACTATCACTCCTTAGTGGGTAGTGTGCTAAATCAAACAGATTGTTGGGTATGCTCTCAAGTACCTCAAGGTCATAGCAAATCAGGACTAGTACCATTTCCTTTAACGATAGGGGAGGTACTTGAGCTAAGTGGTGGGAGGCCGGTGGACAGGAGGTTTAATATCTCCAGTCCTCCTAGTTTGAAGCTCCACCAATATCATGTGGATAGATCCCTCATATGTTTTAACATTTCCAATCCCCGAAAGCCGGGAAATTGGGAAGTGTCATGGAGTAACCAAACCATGACCTTTTCATATAGAGCAGATAGAATGCCGACAGATACAGAGCTTATACGCCACATAGCCAGTAGAGGAAAATCTTTCCGATATAGGTATACCCTAGGAAATAGGATTACGAGAGTTGGAGAGGTATCACCAGGATACTGTGCACATATCGTACAAGCTGATACGTGTACTAGACAGATGGGAGAATTAGGGTTAGGAGATTTCACATGGAAGATGTGTAATATGGTTATGTCCTACTCCGTCCCATATGTTCTCCCCGATGATGCATATTTCATATGCGGGAGGAAGGCGTATAAGTGGCTTGCCCCAAACTCTGAAGGATTGTGTTATATTGGAAAAGTACTGCCTGAAGTAATGACTGTATCACATGCCAAAATGAAAGATATACACCGTGTTGCCCAAGCTCCTTATACTCATACCCATTACGAGCACGTAGTTAAACGGCACCTGATAGAAAGAACAGAGCATCCGGCCTCTGACATGATCCATGAATCCACCGGGATTCAGTTTCTAATCGCGTTAGACATCACTCGCACCGCCAGAGGAGTGTTGAATTATAAATACATATCTGCGCTCGCAAATTTGTTAGACAATATCACAGAAATGTATGATGACACATTTAGGTATACTGGAAGAGAACTTCAAGCTTATAAAACAGAACTGGTTCAGCATAGAATGATTCTCAATTATCTCACGGCAGTGACAGGTGGATATTGTGTCACACTGGCAACGCAGTACGGCGTGAAATGTTGCACATATATTACAAATAGTACCGAGGACCCGGTCGAGGTCATAGACCAAAAGATGGACGATATTCTCCAACTGAAGTGGGAATTTCGCAGGAGACACAATCTCACTCTTGCTGCTGTAGGTAATGAGCTAACTGGTTGGGTGTCATGGTTGAACCCGCGAAATTGGTTCTCTGGTTTAGGAGAATGGGCTCAAGGAGTCATAATGGATGTTGGGAAGTTTCTCCTATGTATCTTAGGTGTTATCATAACGATTGGCTTGATATTTAGATGCGGTCAGGCTTTAACGAAGTGTAAATGAAGTACCAGGGTGATGAGTTTAAGGAGTGAGGAAATTGTAATTCCAATGGATTTGATTTATGACCCAAATGTAGAAACAATGATGTGATGAAAATGCGATTTCTACGGTCCGTTTCTTTCACCTGTTTTTCCGTTTTCTCCAAGGTAAAAAGACCCACTTGGACGAGGAATTTGATGATCCTGTATACAGACAACTGATGGATTAAAGAAGAAGGGGTGGTCTTCTGTTTGCCGGCGATCGGGCTCCCGGCGCTCAGTATACCGGCGCCGGGAGCCCGACAGCTGGCATACCGACACTTATTTTCCCTCGTGGGGGTCCACGACCCCCATAGAGGGAGAATAAAATAGTGTGGCGCGCGTAGCCACCGTGCCCGTAGCGTGGCGAGCGCAGCGAGCCCGCAAGGGGCTCATTTGCGCTCGCCAAGCTGTCGGTAAGCCGGCGGTCGGGCTCCCGGTGCCGGGATGCTGGTTGCCGGGAGCCCGACCGCCGGCCAGCCGTAGTGAACCCAAGAAGAAGTTTTGACAACCTTATACACAGATATTTGATGAACTTTGCCATAGACCCCCAGTTTCCCTAGAAATTTTAAAATTACGCTAGCCCAACACTTTTGTAAGTCTATGGACATTGACAAAGCTTTTTGCCCACACGCCTTTTGGCAAAAGCACAAAGAAGACTGCATTCAACAGACACCGAACAAGACTTCAACCGACAAATGTTCATTTACCTGACATAGAATACCACTGCATTTACCGTAATTATGTCTTTTCTTCATCTCTACAACCTTCAGGTAATTACACACATAGTCGATAGGGAATACAGGCACAGATATCAGCAATCACATATTCCCCCATTCATGTATCATCAACTAAAATGTGCTCCCCATTTTGTTACAATCACAGCCGAAAAGAGCTCGGTAAAGTTTGACAGCCCATCCACAGACCCGTACCACGGGATAAGAAGGAATTCAAATGTATACTTCGCAATGCCTCGAAGCTTGATTTAAAACACGTACGGCACGATGATATATGACCCCCAAACACGGATTCATACACACATGCTTCTGCTATCTCACTAGGTCATACCCTTTTCCTACCTTCTCCTCTCCTCCCCTACCCAACCATGTAAATGTATTAACCCCTGACATATATTTTTCTCGTTTTGAAATGTTTTAGGAAGTGGCAGTTATTGTTGACTGCCAAAGGGTGGACTGTCAAAGTCAGAAAAATATCACGATGCACACTGCCATATTTGCACCTCATACAGGTCCGCGTTGCGCATGCGTGCGCTCTCCCGTGCGTGCGCATACTCGCTGTTGCGGGCACCCGCGGGCGCGCGGTATGTGCATTTACGGTAGAGTTCATGTGTTCGTAGCGTGCGACTCAATCGTCACATATTTACACTATATAATGTATTTTGTAGATTATGGTCCCTTTGATAGAATCTGAAAGTTTAGTTAATGTAGCATGTTCATGGACAGAGAAATCCCTCTTTGTTTGATACGAAGGGTCAGACAGGAGTAATACAGTGGTGTTTAGTATCCATCGGAAGAGTATTTAATTAGCAATATTCCGGTGTTGGTTTGAAGCGAATTAATCGCTCGTGCGAATAGTTATGGACATAAGAAGTTTATGTCCATTTACTATTATTTGCACTTACTTATCCATGCGGCGGGAAACCCAGTTTCCCACCCACCTGAGCAGTTGGAAATCGTCACAGCCCACCTGTATGAATCAACCTATGACCTTTTGTTATAATGCGAGGAGGAATTCCTGTGTCCAATGAACAATGAGATTGTAGGGACCATTGAATTGTATTGTGTGTGGGGCATAAATAGACAAGCCGATCACATCCAGCTCACTCTTCAACGGTTCTCATTGCTGATAATCGGGAGCTGGATGTCCAGAGGCGCATGCGATCGTTCCCCTTGTGCGTAAGTTTTCTCCGCAATCATATTGTCTTTCTTGTTATTATGGGCCATATCTCTCTCTCTCTCTCTTTGCCTTTTTCTTTCATTTTCCCTTAAAACGTAATTGTATTGTGTTGTATTTACTGTGTAGTTATCTGGTTAGTTAGTCTATGTTATATTGTAGTGTATGACTTGTAATTGTATTATTCTTTTTCAAGTATAACATTCATATTAGGCGTTAGACCCTAAGCACGGTATTTGTGTATTTCTTATAGTGTTAAGTATTCTCAGAGCGTCGGTGACGCTCGAACAGCTTTTAAGTTAATAAGGTTACACGGTGTTGCATCTACACTCAATCTCTGCACCAAGGTTTACTGCATAATACACTGTTTTATGGTATAGTTACAAAGGTTTAACATTGTGAGCGTCTGCGCCGCTGGTGATCTCCTCGTGGTCTCGAGCGTTAGCATCGCTATAGCAAATCATTACGTTAGTCGGCAGCCAATAGTGTGCCTGCCTGTGATCTCTTGGCCGTGAGCGAACGTGACGCTTGAGCGTCTCGACCTCGGCTAAGCGATTGCTACGCAAACGTGCGTACCCTTACGGTACTCCATACGTCAATAGCGTACAGTGTTCTTAGGCCTCTTAAAGGGATTTAAATAAGATAAATATTTAGCTTTATCAAAAGAGATGGGAGAAATTGGAGGAAAGAGAGAAATGGGAGGAATAGGGGGAATAGGGGGGAGAGAGAGAAGGGAGGAAAAGGAAGAGAGAGAGAGCGATGGGAGGAATAGGAAAAGAAAGAGAGGGGACTGAGAGGAATAGAAAGGGAGAGAGAGAGAAAGAGAGAGAGAGAGAGAGAGAGAGAGAGAGATGGGTGGAAGAGAGTAAAAGAGATGGAGGAATAGGAAGAAAGAGAGAAATTGGAGGAATAGGGGAGAGAGATGCCGGGAAGAGGGAGAGAGAGAGATGGGAGGAATAGGAAGAAAGAGATGGGAAGGATAGGAAGAGAGAGAGAGAAAGAGAGATATAATTACAGGTGTGTATATGTATATATATATATATATATATGTATATATAATATATAGACACACTCACACACACATACAGTACTGTAGTCACTCATACATATATGGTGGGCAATAGAGGGAAGTTTTTTGAGTAGTGTATTGTCCTCTTCTTCCACAATGTGCATGCGCTACAGTTCCTCTAACATTGGAGAGGCAGTGCACTGCCAGGACTGCATGGCTGTTGGCATTCCTCTGTCTCAAAACTGACACAGACCTGCGCAGCCTGTCCACACACACCCTATGCACAGTTGCCAAGGTACCGGGACAAATCAGATGCGGTGCTCTGGAGGAAGTAAAAGGGAGGAGAGGACCCAATCACAGCAGAAGGAAGAGGACGAGGAATGCTGGGGCTGCAGGAACTCCGGTATTGAAAGGGACATAAATTACAGTTATTGCATTGGAGTAATTTATTATCAGTATAGTGGATATTGAAAACATGTATATAAATTAAGAGCCATGTACTATCTGTGTCATAACGGGTGTGGTATAACAGGACGACAATGAAAAGGTTGACAGCGTCTAGGTCGACACCAAATGGTGAACATGCACAAGGTCGACCTGAGGGGAAAGGTCAACACAAGCAAAAAGTCGATGTGGAAATGGTTGTCGACCATTTGAACCTGTCAACCTTTTGATCATGCCAACCATATTCATGTCAGATATATGGTGTCGACCTATTGACTGTCAACCTATTAACTGTCAACCTACTGTATCGACCAGAACTGGTCATAACAGGGTGGGGGCCTTTCTTAGAAAATATTAATAAAGATCTGTTTTCAACAACAGAGATAGACAGTGACCCATTTATTTCATCAATGTAGCTATACACTATTACATCTGCTGTGTCTGCACACATTGGGCCTAGTCACATTTATTTGTGCAAATTAAATAAAGTATTTGGTAGTGATGAGCGGGTTCGGTTTCTCGGAAACCAAACCCCCCGAACTTCACCCTTTTTACACGGGTCCGAGCCATACTCGGATTCTCCCGTATGTCTCGGGTAACCCGAGCGCGCCCGAACGTCATCATTCCGCTGTCGGATTCTCGCGAGATTCGGATTCTATATAAGCAGCCGCGCATCACCGCCATTTTCACTCGTGCATTGGAAATGTTAGGGAGAGGACGTGGCTGGCGTCCTCTCCGTTATTGTTGAACTTGATTGTGCACTATTGCTTAATTGTGGGGAGGGCTGGGGAGCAGCTGTATACTATAGGAGGAGTACAGTGCAGACTTTTGCTGATCAGTGACCACCAGTTATCCGTTCTCTGCCTGAAAAAAACGCTCCATATCTGTGCTCAGTGTGCTGCATATACCTGTGCTCACACTGCTTAATTGTGGGGACTGGGGAGCAGCTGTATTATATAGCAGGAGTACAGTGCAGAGTTTTGCTGACAGTGACCACCAGTATACGTTGTCTGCCTGAAAAACACTCCATATCTGTGCTCAGTGTGCTGCTTTATTGTGGGGACTGGGGACCACCAGTATAATATTATATAGGAGTACAGTGCAGAGATTTGCTGACCAGTGACCACCAGTATATAATATATAGCATTACGGTACAGTAGGCCACTGCTGTACCTACCTCTGTGTCGTCATTAAATATACTATCCATCTAGATTCTATACCTGTGGTGCATTTCAGTTGTGCAGTTTGCTGACACAGTGACCACCAGTATGTATAGCAGTACGGTACGGAAGGCCACTGCTGTACCTACCTCTGTGTCATCATTAAGTATACTATCCATCTACATTCTATACCTGTGGTGCATTTTAGTTTTGCAGTTTGCTGACACAGTGACCACCAGTATACTATATATAGCAGTACGGTACGGAAGGCCACTGCTGTACCTACCTCTGTGTCGTCATTAAGTATACTATCCATCTACATTCTATACCTGTGGTGCATTTTAGTTTTGCAGTTTGCTGACACAGTGACCACCAGTATACTATATATAGCAGTACGGTACGGAAGGCCACTGCTGTACCTACCTCTGTGTCATCATTAAGTATACTATCCATCTACATTCTATACCTGTGGTGCATTTTAGTTTTGCAGTTTGCTGACACAGTGACCACCAGTATACTATATATAGCAGTATGGTACGGAAGGCCACTGCTGTACCTACCTCTGTGTCGTCATTAAGTATACTATCCATCTACATTCTATACCTGTGGTGCATTTTAGTTTTGCAGTTTGCTGACACAGTGACCACCAGTATATATAGCAGTACGGTACGGAAGGCCACTGCTGTACCTACCTCTGTATCGTCATTAAGTATACTATCCATCTACATTCTATACCTGTGGTGCATTTTAGTTTTGCAATTTGCTGACACAGTGACCACCAGTATACTATATATAGCAGTACGGTACGGAAGGTCACTGCTGTACCTACCTCTGTGTCGTCATTAAGTATACTATCCATCTACATTCTATACCTGTGGTGCATTTTAGTTTTGCAGTTTGCTGACACAGTGACCACCAGTATACTATATATAGCAGTACGGTACGGAAGGCCACTGCTGTACCTACCTCTGTGTCGTCATTAAGTATACTATCCATCTACATTCTATACCTGTGGTGCATTTTAGTTTTGCAGTTTGCTGACACAGTGACCACCAGTATACTATATATAGCAGTACGGTACGGAAGGCCACTGCTGTTCCTACCTCTGTGTCGTCATTAAGTATACTATCCATCTACATTCTATACCTGTGGTGCATTTTAGTTTTGCAGTTTGCTGACACAGTGACCACCAGTATACTATATATAGCAGTATGGTACGGAAGGCCACTGCTGTTCCTACCTCTGTGTCGTCATTAAGTATACTATCCATCTACATTCTATACCTGTGGTGCATTTTAGTTTTGCAGTTTGCTGACACAGTGACCACCAGTATATATAGCAGTACGGTACGGAAGGCCACTGCTGTACCTACCTCTGTGTCGTCATTAAGTATACTATCCATCTACATTCTATACCTGTGGTGCATTTTAGTTTTGCAATTTGCTGACACAGTGACCACCAGTATACTATATATAGCAGTACGGTACGGAAGGTCACTGCTGTACCTACCTCTGTGTCGTCATTAAGTATATTATCCATCTACATTCTATACCTGTGGTGCATTTTAGTTTTGCAGTTTGCTGACACAGTGACCACCAGTATACTATATATAGCAGTACGGTACGGAAGGCCACTGCTGTACCTACCTCTGTGTCGTCATTAAGTATACTATCCATCTACATTCTATACCTGTGGTGCATTTTAGTTTTGCAGTTTGCTGACACAGTGACCACCAGTATACTATATATAGCAGTACGGTACGGAAGGCCACTGCTGTACCTACCTCTGTGTCGTCATTAAGTATACTATCCATCTACATTCTATACCTGTGGTGCATTTTAGTTTTGCAGTTTGCTGACACAGTGACCACCAGTATACTATATATAGCAGTACGGTACGGAAGGCCACTGCTGTACCTACCTCTGTGTCGTCATTAAGTATACTATCCATCTACATTCTATACCTGTGGTGCATTTTAGTTTTGCAGTTTGCTGACACAGTGACCACCAGTATACTATATATAGCAGAACGGTACGGAAGGCCACTGCTGTACCTACCTCTGTGTCGTCATTAAGTATACTACCCATCTACATTCTATACCTGTGGTGCATTTTAATTTTGCAGTTTGCTGACACAGTGACCACCAGTATACTATATATAGCAGTACGGTACGGAAGGCCACTGCTGTACCTACCTCTGTGTCGTCATTAAGTATACTATCCATCTACATTCTATACCTGTGGTGCATTTTCGTTTTGCAGTTTGCTGACACAGTGACCACCAGTATACTATATATAGCAGTACGGTACGGAAGGCCACTGCGGTACCTACCTCTGTGTCGTCATTAAGTATACTATCCATCTAGATTCTATACCTGTGGTGCATTTCAGTTGTGCAGTTTGCTGACACAGTGAGCACCAGTATATATAGCAGTACGGTACGGAAGGCCACTGCTGTACCCACCTCTGTGTCATCATTAAGTATACTATCCATCTACATTCTATACCTGTGGTGCATTTTAGTTTTGCAGTTTGCTGACACAGTGACCACCAGTATACTATATATAGCAGTATGGTACGGAAGGCCACTGCTGTACCTACCTCTGTGTCGTCATTAAGTATACTATCCATCTACATTCTATACCTGTGGTGCATTTTAGTTTTGCAGTTTGCTGACACAGTGACCACCAGTATATATAGCAGTACGGTACGGAAGGCCACTGCTGTACCTACCTCTGTGTCGTCATTAAGTATACTATCCATCTACATTCTATACCTGTGGTGCATTTTAGTTTTGCAGTTTGCTGACACAGTGACCACCAGTATACTATATATAGCAGTACGGTACGGAAGGCCACTGCTGTACCTACCTCTGTGTCGTCATTAAGTATACTATCCATCTACATTCTATACCTGTGGTGCATTTTAGTTTTGCAGTTTGCTGACACAGTGACCACCAGTATACTATATATAGCAGTACGGTACGGAAGGCCACTGCTGTACCTACCTCTGTGTCGTCATTAAGTATACTACCCATCTACATTCTATACCTGTGGTGCATTTTAGTTTTGCAGTTTGCTGACACAGTGACCACCAGTATACTATATATAGCAGTACGGTACGGAAGGCCACTGCTGTACCTACCTCTGTGTCGTCATTAAGTATACTATCCATCTACATTCTATACCTGTGGTGCATTTTAGTTTTGCAGTTTGCTGACACAGTGACCACCAGTATACTATATATAGCAGTATGGTACGGAAGGCCACTGCTGTACCTACCTCTGTGTCGTCATTAAGTATACTATCCATCTACATTCTATACCTGTGGTGCATTTTAGTTTTGCAGTTTGCTGACACAGTGACCACCAGTATACTATATATAGCAGAACGGTACGGAAGGCCACTGCTGTACCTACCTCTGTGTCGTCATTAAGTATACTACCCATCTACATTCTATACCTGTGGTGCATTTTAATTTTGCAGTTTGCTGACACAGTGACCACCAGTATACTATATATAGCAGTACGGTACGGAAGGCCACTGCGGTACCTACCTCTGTGTCGTCATTAAGTATACTATCCATCTAGATTCTATACCTGTGGTGCATTTCAGTTGTGCAGTTTGCTGACACAGTGACCACCAGTATATATAGCAGTACGGTACGGAAGGCCACTGCTGTACCTACCTCTGTGTCATCATTAAGTATACTATCCATCTACATTCTATACCTGTGGTGCATTTTAGTTTTGCAGTTTGCTGACACAGTGACCACCAGTATATATAGCAGTACGGTACGGAAGGCCACTGCTGTACCTACCTCTGTGTCGTCATTAAGTATACTATCCATCTACATTCTATACCTGTGGTGCATTTTAGTTTTGCAGTTTGCTGACACAGTGACCACCAGTATACTATATATAGCAGTACGGTATGGAAGGCCACTGCTGTACTTACCTCTGTGTCGTCATTAAGTATACTATCAATCTAGATTCTATACCTGTGGTGCATTTTAGTTTTGCAGTTTGCTGACACAGTGACCACCAGTATACTATATATAGCAGTACGGTACGGAAGGCCACTGCTGTACCTACCTCTGTGTCGTCATTAAGTATACTATCCATCTACATTCTATACCTGTGGTGCATTTTAGTTTTGCAGTTTGCTGACACAGTGACCACCAGTATACTATATATAGCAGTACGGTACGGAAGGCCACTGCTGTACCTACCTCTGTGTCGTCATTAAGTATACTTTCCATCTACATTCTATACCTGTGGTGCATTTTAGTTTTGCAGTTTGCTGACACAGTGACCACCAGTATACTATATATAGCAGTACGGTACGGAAGGCCACTGCTGTACCTACCTCTGTGTCGTCATTAAGTATACTACCCATCTACATTCTATACCTGTGGTGCATTTTAGTTTTGCAGTTTGCTGATACAGTGACCACCAGTATACTATATATAGCAGTACGGTACGGAAGGCCACTGCTGTACCTACCTCTGTGTCGTCATTAAGTATACTATCCATCTACATTCTATACCTGTGGTACATTTTAGTTTTGCAGTTTGCTGACAGTGACCACCAGTATATGTAGCAGTACGGTACGGAAGGCCACTGCTCTACCTACCTCTGTGTCGTCAAGTATACTATCCATCCATACCTGTGGTGCATTTCAGTTGTGCGCAGTATATATAGTAGTAGGCCATTGCTATTGATAGTTACTGGCATATAATTCCACACATTAAAAAATGGAGAACAAAAATGTGGAGGTTAAAATAGGGAAAGATCAAGATCCACTTCCACCTCGTGCTGAAGCTGCTGCCACTAGTCATGGCCGAGACGATGAAATGCCATCAACGTCGTCTGCCAAGGCCGATGCCCAATGTCATAGTAGAGAGCATGTAAAATCCAAAAAACAAAAGTTCAGTAAAATGACCCAAAAATCAAAATTAAAAGCGTCTGAGGAGAAGCGTAAACTTGCCAATATACCATTTACGACACGGAGTGGCAAGGAACGGCTGAGGCCCTGGCCTATGTTCATGGCTAGTGGTTCAGCTTCACATGAGGATGGAAGCACTCATCCTCTCGCTAGAAAAATGAAAAGACTTAAGCTGGCAAAAGCACAGCAAAGAACTGTGCGTTCTTCTAAATCACAAATACCCAAGGAGAGTCCAATTGTGTCGGTTGCAATGCCTGACCTTCCCAACACTGGACGGGAAGAGCTTGCGCCTTCCACCATTTGCACGCCCCCTGAAAGTGCTGGAAGGAGCACCCGCAGTCCAGTTCCTGATAGTCAAATTGAAGATGTCACTGTTGAAGTACACCAGGATGAGGATATGGGTGTTGCTGGCACTGGGGAGGAGATTGACAAGGAGGATTCTGATGGTGAGGTGGTTTGTTTAAGTCAGGCACCCGGGGAGACACCTGTTGTCCGTGGGACGAATATGGCCATTGACATGCCTGGTCAAAATATAAAAAAAAATCAGCTCTTTGGTGTGGAATTATTTCAACACAAATGCGGACAACAGGTGTCAAGCCGTGTGTTGCCTTTGTCAAGCTGTAATAAGTAGGGGTAAGGACGTTAACCACCTCGTAATATCCTCCCTTATACGTCACCTGGAGCGCATTCATCATAAGTCAGTGACAAGTTCAAAAACTTTGGGTGACAGCGGAAGCAGTCCACTGACCACTAAATCCCTTCCTCTTGTAACCAAGCTCCTACAAACCACACCACCAACTCCCTCAGTGTCAATTTCCTCCTTACCCAGGAAAGCCAATAGTCCTGCAGGCCATGTCACTGGCAAGTCTGACGAGTCCTCTCCTGCCTGGGATTCCTTCGATGCATCCTTGAGTGTAACGCCTACTGCTGCTGGCGCTGCTGTTGTAGCTGCTGGGAGTCGATCGTCATCCCAGAGGGGAAGTCGGAAGACCACTTGTACTACTTCCAGTAAGCAATTGACTGTCCAACAGTCCTTTGCGAGGAAGATGAAATATCACAGCAGTCATCCTGCTGCAAAGCAGATAACTGAGGCCTTGGCGGTGAGAAACGTGGTTCCGGTATCCACCGTTAATTCAGAGGCAACTAGAGACTTGATTGAGGTACTGTGTCCCCAGTACCAAATACCATCTAGGTTCCATTTCTCTAGGCAGGCGATACCGAAAATGTACACAGACCTCAGAAAAAGACTCACCAGTGTCCTAAAAAATGCAGTTGTACCCAATGTCCACTTAACCACGGACATGTGGACAAGTGGAGCAGGGCAGACTCAGGACTATATGACTGTAACAGCCCACAGGGTAGATGTATTGCCTCCCGCAGCAAGAACAGCAGCGGCGGCACCAGTAGCAGCATCTCGCAAACGCCAACTCGTTCCTAGGCAGGCTACGCTTTGTATCACCGCTTTCCAGAAGAGGCACACAGCTGACAACCTCTTACGGAAACTGAGGAAGATCATCGCAGAATGGCTTACCCCAATTGGACTCTCCTGGGGATTTGTGACATCGGACAACGCCAGCAATATTGTGCGTGCATTACATCTGGGCAAATTCCAGCACGTCCCATGTTTTGCACATACCTTGAATTTGGTGGTGCAGAATTATTTAAAAAACGAGAGGGGCGTGCAAGAGATGCTGTCGGTGGCCCGAAGAATTGCGGGCCACTTTCGGCATTCAGCCACAGCGTACAGAAGACTGGAGCACCACCAAACAGTCCTGAACCTGCCCTGCCACCATCTGAAGCAAGAGGTGTTAACGAGGTGGAATTCAACCCTCTATATGCTTCAGAGGATGGAGGAACAGCAAAAGGCGATTCAAGCCTATACATCTGCCGACGATAAAGGCAAAGGAGGGGGAATGCACCTGACTCAAGCGCAGTGGAGAATGAGTTCAACGTTGTGCAAGGTTCTGCAACCCTTTGAACTTGCCACACGTGAAGTCAGTTCAGACACTGCCAGCCTGAGTCAGGTCATTCCCCTCATCAGGCTTTTGCAGAAGAAGCTGGAGACATTGAAGGAGGAGCTAAAACAGAGCGATTCCGCTAGGCATGTGGGACTTGTGGATGGAGCCCTTAATTCGCTTAGCCAGGATTCAAGGGTGGTCAATCTGTTGAAATCAGAGCACTACATTTTGGCCACCGTGCTCGATCCTAGATTTAAAACCTACGTTGTATCTCTCTTTCCGGCAGACACAAGTCTGCAAAGGTTCAAAGTAGAGATGAGCGGGTTCGGTTCCTCGGAATCCGAACCCGCCCGAACTTCAGTTTTTTTTACACGGGGCCGAGCGACTCGGATCTTCCCGCCTTGCTCGGTTAACCCGAGCGCGCCCGAACGTCATCATCCCGCTGTCGGATTCTCGCGAGGCTCGGATTCTATCGCGAGACTCGGATTCTATATAAGGAGCCGCGCGTCGCCGCCATTTTCACACGTGCATTGAGATTCATAGGGAGAGGACGTGGCTGGCGTCCTCTCCGTTTATAGAGAAAAGAGTGAGACTAGAGTAGAGAGAGACACAGTAGTAATTTTGGGGAGCATTCGGAGGAGTACTTTAGGAGGAGTACTACTACTTGCTGAAGTGATAGATAGATAGTGTGACTGTATAATGTATATCTGACTTGTGGGGGAGACACTGACAGTGGGGAGCAGTTAGAGTCTGAGAGCAGGACTTGCTGCCAGAGTGACCACACTGACCACCAGTATAATATATATTGTGATTGTCTGCTTAGGAGTACTACTTGCAAGTTGCTGATAGTTTTTTTTTTCTTTCTTCTTCTTTATACATACTACTATAGTAGCTTACTGTAGCAGTCTGCGGTGCTGCTGAGCTGACAGTGTCCAGCAGGTCCGTCATCAGTCATTACATAATAAATATATATTATATACCTGTCCGGCTGCAGTACTAGTGATATTATATATATATATATATTGATTTCATCTCATTATCATCCAGTCTATATTAGCAGCAGACACAGTACGGTAGTCCACGGCTGTAGCTACCTCTGTGTCGGCAGTCGCTGGTCCATCCATAATTGTATACCACCTACCCGTGGTTTTTTTTTTTTCTTTCTTCTTTATACATACTACTATAGTAGCTTACTGTAACAGTCTGCGGTGCTGCTGAGCTGACAGTGTCCAGCAGGTCCGTCATCAGTCATTACATAATAAATATATCTACCTGTCCGGCTGCAGTACTAGTGTGAAATTATATATATATATATTGATTTCATCTCATTATCATCCAGTCTATATTAGCAGCAGACACAGTACGGTAGTCCACGGCTGTAGCTACCTCTGTGTTGGCAGTCGCTGGTCCATCCATAATTGTATACCACCTACCCGTGGTTTTTTTTTTCTTTCTTCTTTATACATACTACTATAGTAGCTTACTGTAGCAGTCTGCGGTGCTGCTGAGCTGACAGTGTCCAGCAGGTCCGTCATCAGTCATCACATAATAAATATATATTATATACCTGTCCGGCTGCAGTACTAGTGATATTATATATATATTGATTTCATCTCATTATCATCCAGTCTATATTAGCAGCAGACACAGTACGGTAGTCCACGGCTGTAGCTACCTCTGTGTCGGCAGTCGCTCGTCCATCCATAAGTATACTAGTATCCATCCATCTCCATTGTTTACCTGAGGTGCCTTTTAGTTGTGCCTATTAAAATATGGAGAACAAAAATGTTGAGGTTCCAAAATTAGGGAAAGATCAAGATCCACTTCCACCTCGTGCTGAAGCTGCTGCCACTAGTCATGGCCGAGACGATGAAATGCCAGCAACGTCGTCTGCCAAGGCCGATGCCCAATGTCATAGTACAGAGCATGTAAAATCCAAAACACCAAATATCAGTAAAAAAAGGACTCCAAAATCTAAAATAAAATTGTCGGAGGAGAAGCGTAAACTTGCCAATATGCCATTTACCACACGGAGTGGCAAGGAACGGCTGAGGCCCTGGCCTATGTTCATGGCTAGTGGTTCAGCTTCACATGAGGATGGAAGTACTCAGCCTCTTGCTAGAAAAATGAAAAGACTCAAGCTGGCAAAAGCACCGCAAAGAACTGTGCGTTCTTCGAAATCCCAAATCCACAAGGAGAGTCCAATTGTGTCGGTTGCGATGCCTGACCTTCCCAACACTGGACGTGAAGAGCATGCGCCTTCCACCATTTGCACGCCCCCTGCAAGTGCTGGAAGGAGCACCCGCAGTCCAGTTCCTGATAGTCAGATTGAAGATGTCAGTGTTGAAGTACACCAGGATGAGGAGGATATGGGTGTTGCTGGCGCTGGGGAGGAAATTGACCAGGAGGATTCTGATGGTGAGGTGGTTTGTTTAAGTCAGGCACCCGGGGAGACACCTGTTGTCCGTGGGAGGAATATGGCCGTTGACATGCCTGGTGAAAATACCAAAAAAATCAGCTCTTCGGTGTGGAAGTATTTCAACAGAAATGCGGACAACATTTGTCAAGCCGTGTGTTGCCTTTGTCAAGCTGTAATAAGTAGGGGTAAGGACGTTAACCACCTCGGAACATCCTCCCTTATACGTCACCTGCAGCGCATTCATAATAAGTCAGTGACAAGTTCAAAAACTTTGGGCGACAGCGGAAGCAGTCCACTGACCAGTAAATCCCTTCCTCTTGTAACCAAGCTCACGCAAACCACCCCACCAACTCCCTCAGTGTCAATTTCCTCCTTCCCCAGGAATGCCAATAGTCCTGCAGGCCATGTCACTGGCAATTCTGACGAGTCCTCTCCTGCCTGGGATTCCTCCGATGCATCCTTGCGTGTAACGCCTACTGCTGCTGGCGCTGCTGTTGTTGCTGCTGGGAGTCGATGGTCATCCCAGAGGGGAAGTCGTACTCTTAAGCCCACTTTTACTACTTCCACCAAGCAATTGACTGTCCAACAGTCCTTTGCGAGGAAGATGAAATATCACAGCAGTCATCCTGCTGCAAAGCGGATAACTGAGGCCTTGGCATCCTGGGTGGTGAGAAACGTGGTTCCGGTATCCATCATTACTGCAGAGCCAACTAGAGACTTGTTGGAGGTACTGTGTCCCCGGTACCAAATACCATCTAGGTTCCATTTCTCTAGGCAGGCGATACCGAAAATGTACACAGACCTCAGAAAAAGAGTCACCAGTGTCCTAAAAAATGCAGCTGTACCCAATGTCCACTTAACCACGGACATGTGGACAAGTGGAGCAGGGCAGGGTCAGGACTATATGACTGTGACAGCCCACTGGGTAGATGTATGGACTCCCGCCGCAAGAACAGCAGCGGCGGCACCAGTAGCAGCATCTCGCAAACGCCAACTCTTTCCTAGGCAGGCTACGCTTTGTATCACCGGTTTCCAGAATACGCACACAGCTGAAAACCTCTTACGGCAACTGAGGAAGATCATCGCGGAATGGCTTACCCCAATTGGACTCTCCTGTGGATTTGTGGCATCGGACAACGCCAGCAATATTGTGTGCGCATTAAATCTGGGCAAATTCCAGCACGTCCCATGTTTTGCACATACCTTGAATTTGGTGGTGCAGAATTTTTAAAAAAACGACAGGGGCGTGCAAGAGATGCTGTCGGTGGCCAGAAGAATTGCGGGACACTTTCGGCGTACAGGCACCACGTACAGAAGACTGGAGCAACACCAAAAACGCCTGAAGCTGCCCTGCCATCATCTGAAGCAAGAAGTGGTAACGAGGTGGAATTCAACCCTATATATGCTTCAGAGGTTGGAGGAGCAGCAAAAGGCCATTCAAGCCTATACAATTCAGCACGATATAGGAGGTGGAATGCACCTGTCTCAAGCGCAGTGGAGAATGATTTCAACGTTGTGCAAGGTTCTGCTGCCCTTTGAACTTGCCACACGTGAAGTCAGTTCAGACACTGCCAGCCTGAGTCAGGTCATTCCCCTCATCAGGCTTTTGCAGAAGAAGCTGGAGACATTGAAGGAGGAGCTAACACGGAGCGATTCCGCTAGGCATGTGGGACTTGTGGATGGAGCCCTTAATTCGCTTAACAAGGATTCACGGGTGGTCAATCTGTTGAAATCAGAGCACTACATTTTGGCCACCGTGCTCGATCCTAGATTTAAAACCTACCTTGGATCTCTCTTTCCGGCAGACACAAGTCTGCTGGGGTTCAAAGACCTGCTGGTGAGAAAATTGTCAAGTCAAGCGGAACGCGACCTGTCAACATCTCCTCCTTCACATTCTCCCGCAACTGGGGGTGCGAGGAAAAGGCTCAGAATTCCGAGCCCACCCGCTGGCGGTGATGCAGGGCAGTCTGGAGCGACTGCTGATGCTGACATCTGGTCCGGACTGAAGGACCTGTCAACGATTACGGACATGTCGTCTACTGTCACTGCATATGATTCTCTCCCCATTGAAAGAATGGTGGAGGATTATATGAGTGACCGCATCCAAGTAGGCACGTCACACAGTCCGTACTTATACTGGCAGGAAAAAGAGGCAATTTGGAGGCCCTTGCACAAACTGGCTTTATTCTACCTAAGTTGCCCTCCCACAAGTGTGTACTCCGAAAGAGTGTTTAGTGCCGCCGCTCACCTTGTCAGCAATCGGCGTACGAGGTTACTTCCAGAAAATGTGGAGAAGATGATGTTCATTAAAATGAATTATAATCAATTCCTCCGTGGAGACATTGACCAGCAGCAATTGCCTCCACAAAGTACACAGGGAGCTGAGATGGTGGATTCCAGTGGGGACGAATTGATAATCTGTGAGGAGGGGGATGTACACGGTGATATATCGGAGGATGATGATGAGGTGGACATCTTGCCTCTGTAGAGCCAGTTTGTGCAAGGAGAGATTAATTGCTTCTTTTTTGGTGGGGGTCCAAACCAACCCGTCATTTCAGTTACAGTCGTGTGGCAGACCCTGTCACTGAAATGATGGGTTGGTTAAAGTGTGCATGTCCTGTTTATACAACATAAGGGTGGGTGGGAGGGCCCAAGGACAATTCCATCTTGCACCTCTTTTTTCTTTAATTTTTCTTTGCGTCATGTGCTGTTTGGGGAGTGTTTTTTGGAAGGGCCATCCTGCGTGACACTGCAGTGCCACTCCTAGATGGGCCCGGTGTTTGTGTCGGCCACTAGGGTCGCTTATCTTACTCACACAGCTACCTCATTGCGCCTCTTTTTTTCTTTGCGTCATGTGCTGTTTGGGGAGTTTTTTTTGGAAGGGCCATCCTGCGTGACACTGCAGTGCCACTCCTAGATGGGCCCGGTGTTTGTGTCGGCCACTAGGGTCGCTTATCTTACTCACACAGCTACCTCATTGCGCCTCTTTTTTTCTTTGCGTCATGTGCTGTTTGGGGAGTGTTTTTTGGAAGGGCCATCCTGCGTGACACTGCAGTGCCACTCCTAGATGGGCCCGGTGTTTGTGTCGGCCACTAGGGTCGCTTATCTTACTCACACAGTTACCTCATTGCGCCTCTTTTTTTCTTTGCGTCATGTGCTGTTTGGGGAGTGTTTTTTGGAAGGGCCATCCTGCGTGACACTGCAGTGCCACTCCTAGATGGGCCCAGTGTTTGTGTCGGCCACTAGGGTCGCTTATCTTACTCACACAGCTACCTCATTGCGCCTCTTTTTTTCTTTGCGTCATGTGCTGTTTGGGGAGTGTTTTTTGGAAGGGCCATCCTGCGTGACACTGCAGTGCCACTCCTAGATGGGCCCGGTGTTTGTGTCGGCCACTAGGGTCGCTTATCTTACTCACACAGCTACCTCATTGCGCCTCTTTTTTTCTTTGCGTCATGTGCTGTTTGGGGAGTGTTTTTTGGAAGGGCCATCCTGCGTGACACTGCAGTGCCACTCCTAGATGGGCCCGGTGTTTGTGTCGGCCACTAGGGTCGCTTATCTTACTCACACAGCTACCTCATTGCGCCTCTTTTTTTCTTTGCGTCATGTGCTGTTTGGGGAGTGTTTTTTGGAAGGGCCATCCTGCGTGATACTGCAGTGCCACTCCTAGATGGGCCCGGGTCGCTTAGCTTAGTCATCCAGCGACCTCGGTGCAAATTTTAGGACTAAAAAAAATATTGTGAGGTGTGAGGTATTCAGAATAGACTGAAAATGAGTGGAAATAATGGTTATTGAGGTTAATAATACTTTGGGATCAAAATGACCCCCAAATTCTATGATTTAAGCTGTTTTTTTGGGTTTTTTGAAAAAAACACCCGAATCCAAAACACACCCGAATCCGACCAAAAAAATTTGGTGAGGTTTTGCCAAAACGCGGTCGAACCCAAAACACGGCCGCGGAACCGAACCCAAAACCAAAACACAAAACCCGAAAAATTTCAAGTGCACATCTCTAGTTCAAAGACCTGCTGGTGAGAAAATTGTCAAGTCAAGCGGAACGTGACCCGTCAACATCTCCTCCTTCACATTCTCCCGCAACTGGGGGTGCGAGGAAAAGGCTAAGAATTCCGAGCCCACCCGCTGGCGGTGATGCAGGGCAGTCTGGAGCGAGTGCTGACATCTGGTCCGGACTGAAGGACCTGCCAACGATTACTGACATGTCGTCTACTGTCACTTCATATGATTCTCTCACCATTGAAAGAATGGTGGAGGATTATATGAGTGACCGCATCCAAGTAGGCACGTCAGACAGTCCGTACGTATACTGGCAGGAAAAAGAGGCAATTTGGAGGCCCTTGCACAAACTGGCTTTATTCTACCTAAGTTGCCCTCCCTCCAGTGTGTACTCCGAAAGAGTGTTTAGTGCAGCCGCTCACCTTGTCAGCAATCGGCGTACGAGGTTACTTCCAGAAAATGTGGAGAAGATGATGTTCATCAACATGAATTATAATCAATTCCTCCGTGGAGACATTCACCAGCAGCAATTGCCTCCACAAAGTACACAGGGACCTGAGATGGTGGATTCCAGTGGGGACGAATGAATAATCTGTGAGGAGGGGGATGTACACAGTGAAAGGGGTGAGGAATCGGAGGATGATGATGAGGTGGACATCTTGCCTCTGTAGAGCCAGTTTGTGCAAGGAGAGATTGATTACTTCTTTTTTTGGTGGGGGCCCAAACCAACCAGTCATTTCAGTTACAGTCGTGTGGCAGACCCTGTCGCTGAAATGATGGGTTCGTTAAAGTGTGCATGTCCTGTTTATACAACATAAGGGTGGGTGGGAGGGCCCAAGGAAAATTCCATCTTGCACCTCTTTTTTCTTTCATTTTTCTTTGCATCATGTGCTGTTTGGGGACTATTTTTTTGAAGTGCCATCCTGTCTGACACTGCTAGATGGGCCCGGTGTTTGTGTCGGCCACTTGTGTCGCTTAGCTTAGTCACACAGCGACCTTGGTGCGCCTCTTTTTTTCTTTGCATCATGTGCTGTTTGGGGACTATTTTTTTGAAGTGCCATCCTGCCTGGCACTGCAATGCCACTCCTAGATGGGCCAGGTGTTTGTGTCGGCCACTTGTGTCGCTTATCTTAGCCATCCAGCGACCTCGGTGTAAATTTTAGGACTAAAAATAATATTGTGAGGTGTGAGGTGTTCAGAATAGACTGGAAATGAGTGGAAATTATGGTTATTGAGGTTAATAATACTATGGGATCAAAATGACCCCCAAATTCTATGATTTAAGCTGTATTTTAGGGTTTTTTGTAAAAAACACCCGAATCCAAAACACACCCGAATCCGACAAAACATTTTCGGTGAGGTTTTGCCAAAACGCGTCCGAATCCAAAACACGGCCGCGGAACCGAATCCAAAACCAAAACACAAAACCCGAAAAATGTCCGGTGCACATCACTAGTATTCGGTCACATATTACACTTATTGCCACTTGCGCTTACTAGAGACAGAAGGACAGGCAAGCATAGTCCAAGTATAGAAATGGTGTTCCTAGACATTAGACGCTGTCCGTCTACAGGGCCGGTTCTTGCCCTTGTGGCGCCCCGGGCAAAAGTTAGGGGCATGGCTTAATGCGGGGGCGTGGTCAGTCACGCCCCCATTTGTAGCGCCGCTGAAAGGAAATTAAAAAACAAACAAACAAAGTATACTTACTATACCCCGCTCCTGATTCCAGACATGCAGTCCTCCCCCCGGCGCCGCTCTTCTCCTCGGATCTATGGGAGAGACGTCAGTCATGACGTCTCCCCCATAGCACAGCATAGGCACTAGAGGTCAATTATGACCCCTAGCGTCTGTGCTACAATGCTGTGTGGTGCGCGATGACGTCATCGCGCACCACACAGCAAAGGTCCTCTCCATGAAGGGAAACTAGACGCTTAGCGTCTGATTCCCTTCACAGCGGGGGGGACCAGCGCCATGAAGGGAAACTAGACGCGTAGCGTCTGGTTCCCTTTTCACAGCGGGGGGAGGCACAGCGCGGGGGCACTGCTGGGGGGCACTCTGCACAGTGGCGGATCTTGCCATGGTGTGGTGCCCTCTGAATGGCGCCGGCGCCCTCCGGAAGGCGGCGCCCCGGGCGAAAGTCCTGCTTGCCCGTGGCAAGATCCGCCACTGTCCGTCTACTTCTGTGACATCATACAGTAAGTTGGAGAGAAGTTGGCTGGTCTGATGAAAAGTTGGTTATTTGTGTGGAGCACCGTTTTATTTGTACAGACAAGTTGGACAGTTTGTTAGTTAGAGCAGTGGCGTAACTACTGCCCCCGCAGTCCTCGCGGTGGCTTGGGGGCGAGGGCTGCGGGGGCGCCACTGATTTACAGCAGACTGACATGCGGACGAGCGTCCGCATGTCAGTCTGCTTTCTCCTTCCCTCCGCCGCTTGTTGGAGGGACACGGAGGGTACAGCCTCTCCTGTGTCCCTCCTGCTGCATCATCTCTGGCGGCCGCGGGTCTGATAGGGAGAAGTGCCGTCCGTGAGCTCTAATTGGCTCACGAACCGGCACTTCCCCCTATTAGACCCGCGGCCGCCGGAGATGATGCAGCAGGAGGGACACAGGAGAGGCTGTACCCTCCGTGTCCCTCCAAAAAGCGGCGGCGGCGGGGATGATATCTGGCACTGGGGGGAATATCTGGCACTGGGGGGGATAACTGGCAGGGGAGGGATATCTGGCACTGGGGCATTGTCTGGCACTGGGGGCATATATGGCACTGGGGGGGGGATATCTGGCACTGGGGCATTATCTGGCACTGGGGGGGAATATCTGGCGGGGGGGGGTGGATGTCTGGCACTAGGGGGAATAACTGGCAGGGGGGGGATATCTGGCACTGGGGCATTATCTGGCACTGGGGGGGAATAACTGGCAGGGGGGGGGATATCTGGAACTGGGGCATTATCTGGCACTGGGGGCATATATGGCACTGAGGGGGAATATCTGGCAGGGGGGGGGATATCTGGCACTGGGGCATTATCTGGCACTGGGGGCATATATGACACTGGGGGGGAATAACTGGCAGGGGGGGATACCTGGCACTGGGGCATTATCTGGCACTGGGGGCATATATGACACTGGGGGGGAATAACTGGCAGGGGGGGGGATATCTGGCACTGGGGCATTATCTGGCACTGGGGGCATATATGGCACTGGGGGGGAATATCTGGCAGGGGGGGGATATCTGGCACTGGGGCATTATCTGGCACTGGGGGCATATATGGCACTGGGGGGGAATATCTGGCACTAGGGGCATATATGGCACTGGAGGGGGGGAATATCTGGCACCGGGGGCATATATGGCACTGGGGGGGGGATATCTGGCACTGGGGGCATATATGGCACTGGGGGGGGGCATATCTGGCACTGGAGGCATATTTGGCACTGGGGGTGAATATATGGCACTGGGGGCATATCTGGCACTGGGGGCATATGTGGCACTGGGGGGGAATATCTGGCACTGGGGGCATATGTGGCACTGGGGGGGTATATGTGTACCTGGCACATGGGGGGGGCTATATTTGGCACTGGGGCATGTGAGTACCTGGCACCGTGGGGGAATATCTGGCACTGGGGACATATGTGGCACTGGGAGCACAGCCCTAGCAACGAGCATGACACACAGTGCATGAAACACCTGGCAACGAGCATGACACACAGTGCATGAAACACCTGGCAACGAGCATGACACCCAGTGCATGAAACCCCTGGCAACGAGCATGACACCCTGAGTATGAAAACCCCTGGCACCGTGCATGGAACCAAGAGCATGAAACCCCTGGCAACGAGCATGACACCCAGTGCATGAAACCCCTGACAACGAGCAGGTAATTGAAAAGTAATTAGAAGCCTTACTGTAGGACTTAATGTGTAATGGGCATTACGGTGTGTGGCATAATGTATCACGGACATTGCGGTGTGTGTCATAATGTGTCACAGGCATTACGGTGTATGGTATACTATATCGCGGGCATTGTGATATGTGGTATAATGTCTCAGGGTCATTGCAGTGTGTGGCATAATGTATCACGGACATTGCGGTGTGTGTCATAATGTGTCAGGCATTACGGTGTGTGGTATACTATATCACGGGCATTGTGGTATGTGGTATAATGTCTCAGGGTCAATGCAGTGTGGCATAATACATAACGGGCATTGCGGTGTGTGGCATAGGGTGTAACGGGCAGGGCATTGCGGTATGTGTCACAGGCATTACGGTGTATGGTATACTATATCACGGGCATTGTGGTATAATGTATCACGGACATTGCGGTGTGTGTCATAATGTGTCACAGACATTGTATGTGCTATAATGTATCAGGGGCATTGCAGTGTGTACAATAATGTATAACGGGCATTGCGATTCCTGTCATAATGTGTCACAGGCATTACGGTGTGTGGCATAATGTGTCACGGGCACTACGGTGTGTGGCATAATGTGTCGGGGGCATTACAGTGTGTGCATATTGTGTCGTGCATTATTGTGTGTGGAATAATGTCTAAGGGCATTGCAGTATGTGGCATAATGTATACTGGGCATTACTATAATGAGGAAAAATGACAAATAATGTAAGGGGCATGAATCAGGATTATTTTTCTTTCCTGTGGTGGCCAACGTATGGGCGTGCAGGTTGCAGAACTGGGGTATAAGGTAGTCTTTTCCTGCAATGCCACGCCCCTTTATGCGAAACCACGCCCATTCCAACGAAACCACACCCCTTATTTTGGCGCGCGCGCCTTAGGCGCGCGCATATTTATCCCTTTCTTGCTCCCAATTATGTAGCATGAAGGAGGGGGTGGGGCGCCGAAGAATTTTTTGGCTTGGGGGAGAAAAATTTCTAGTTACGCCACTGAGTTAGAGCAAAGTTGATCTGATGTATGGCTATCTTACAATGTATTTTTTATTTTTATTTCCTTATTAATGCAATTTCCCACTGGCAGTCACCCACTGCCTCTCGCTGGCATCACAATCTGCCCATCTCCCACTGCCTCTCCAAGTCACCTTCTCTCTCCTGTCACACACTGCCTGTCACCCTCTCCCCATCATGCTCTCTCCGGCAGAGGCTTAACTAAGGGGGGTCGAGCAGGGCACGTGCCCTGGGCGCTGTGGGAGGTCCAGCAGAAGGGGGAGCCGCCGGCCAGGGCATGGTACCTGCTCGGCCCCCCTTAGTTACCTCGCCCGCTGCCCACCGCCGCTGCCATTATTGTGCTGCTGCCTATATAGCTGATGTCCTCCATCCCATTGCGCCGCTGAGCTAGACCTGCACATTGTGGTGCTCGGTGGCGATTGAGCAGCAGCAGCATTCAGTCACCTGCTGCTGGGAGGGAGCATGACTGAGCTCCCTGCTGCTTGGCCACCCCTGCTCCGTCCGGACTTGCAGGCTCCTCGGCTCCCTGGCTCCTGGCTTCCTGGCTCCCGGCTCCCTGACTCGAGACCCGGCTCTCAGCTGAAGGTAAGGGGGAGGGGTAAAATAACACAGACAGACACACACACACACACACACACACACACACACAAAACACACACTCACTATCTCTCTAAAGGGGGGAGGAGGACACTAAGAGACGCAGGGTGGGATGTAATAACATACATCGACGCCCCTCGTCACCCAACACAGTGATGTTAATCGCATATGTACTAACAAATGCGATTAACACCGCAATTCGGTGACGGAGGCCCCCCGCGATTCCTGTGGGGAGGTGTGCGGGGGTCTCCGTCACCTCCCTGGAGTCTCCGGTTGTCCCAGGTGCCTCCTCCCTGCAGCCTGGCAGTGTTATTGCTATTACTTTCATGCCAGGACTTCAGTCCCTCCCCCACTTGCACGCTCCATTTTCATGCCCCATTTTCAGTAGCCATGCCCCTCCAGGAACGTGGCCATGCCCATTTTTCGCCGCTCGCCTTGGGCGCGCGCACACAGTTGCTTTATAGCCCTTTTTTTTTGTGGGGGGGGGGGGTCCATACGTAATCTTGTCCTGGGCTCCAAAAACCCTAGTTACGCCTCTGCTCTCCGGTCACCCTCTCCCTGTCACCCTCTGACTCTCATCACCCACTCGCTCTCCTTGTTTCTCTAGCTCTCCTAGGTGCCTGTGCCCAGCATCAACCACTGCCTGTCACCCACTACTTCTTTGCAGCATCACCCACTGCCTCTCTCTAGCATCACCCTTTGCCCGTCAGCCACTGCCTCTACACTTCACCCTCTCTCTCCTGTCACCCGCTGCCTGTCACTCACTGCCTCGACCTGTCACCAAACTGCCTGTCACCCTCTCCCCATCATGCTCTCTCTCCGGTCACCCACTGCCTCTCCTTATCACCCACTCCCTCTCACTGTCTCGCCATGGAGCTCCCCAGCATCACCCACTGTCTCTCCCCAGTGTTACCCACTGCCTGCCACCCACTGTCTCTCCCCAGCATTTACCACTGCCTGTCACCCACTGCCTCTCCCCAGCATCACCCGCTGCCTCTCCCAAGCATTGCCCGGTGCCTGTCATCCACTGTCTATACCCAGCATCACCCACTACCTGCCTCTGGCATCAGCCTCTGCCCAGCTCTCCATGTCACCCTCTCTCTTCTGTCACCTATTGCCTGTCAACCTCCCTCTCTCATGATATCTATGGTCAGCCTTTCCTCATCAACCACTGTCTCTCCCTGTCGCTCTCTGGCTCTCACCAGTGTCACCTACTGCCTGTCACCCACTGTTTCTACCCAGCATCACCCACTACCGTCACCCACTGCCTCTCCCCAGTGTCACCTACTGCCTGTTACCCACTTCTTCTCCATAGTGTAACCCACTGCCTTTCCCCAGTGTCACCCACAGCCTCTACCCAGCATCACCCACTGCCTCTCCCCATCATCACCCACTGATAGTCACCTATTTACTGTCACCCACTGCCTCTTTCCAGCATCACCTACTGCATGTCACCTGCTGCCTGTCATCCAGTGCCTTTTCCCAGCATCTCCCAAAGCCTCTTTCCAGCATCACCTACTGCCTGTCAACCACTGCCTGTCATCCAGTGCATTTTCCCAGTGTCATCCACTGCCTGTCACCCACTGCCTCTCCCCAGCATCACCTACTGCCTGTCACCCCCTGCCTTTCCATAGCATCACCCACTGCCTGTCTCCCACTGCCTCTCACCCACTTCCTCTCCCAGATTCACCCACTGACACTCCCCAACATCACCTACTGCCTGTCACCCAAGGCCTCTTCCCAGCATCACCCACTGCTTCTCCCTGGCATCACCCTCTGCCCATCTCTCCATGTCACACTCTCACATGTGCCACTCATTGCCTGTCAACCTCACTCTATCATGCTCTCTCTAGTCACCATCTCCTTCTCCCTGTCTCCCTCTCCAGCGTCACCCACTACCTGTCACCCACTGCCTCTCCCCAGCATCACCTACTACCTGTCAACTACTGCCTCTCCCCAGTGTCACCCACTGCCTGTCACCCACTGCCTCTCATCCACTTCCTCTCCCCAGCATTACCCACTGCCACTCCGCAACGGGGATTAATGGGATGTTCTCTGAATGGGCCTCAGAGCTCAGTGGAATACTGCAGGGTTCAGTACTCAGGCCATTGCTGTTTAACATATTCATTAATGACCTAGGAGTGGTCAAAGCACAGTGTCAATTTTCGCAGATGATACTATACTATGTAATTAATTCAGCCAAGGATGTGGAGTCTCTACAGAATGACTTATCTAGACTTGAGGTCTGGGCGGAAAAAGGGAGAATGAGGTTCAATATAGACAAATGTAAAGTTATGCACTTTGGGACTAAGAACCATAGGGCAGCATATAAACTAAATGGGGAAAATGTAGGAATAACGGTAGATGAAAAAGATTTGGGGGTGTTCATCGATAAAAAACTTAGTAGCAGTACGCAATGTCAAATTGCAGCAACAAAAGCAAATAAGGTGTAAGCATGCATAAAACGGGGAATGGAGACATCAGATAAGAGTGTAATCCTGACACTGTATAAATCACTGGTGTGCCCACACCTGGAATATTGTCTACAGTTCTGGGCACCTCACTATAAAAAAGATATCTTGGTACTGAAAAGGGTTCAGAGGTGAGCTACCAAACTGGTTAGGGGGTTGGAGGCACTGGATTATGAGGAAAGACTCAAAAGGTTGGATTTGATTACACTGAAAAGGAGGCGATTGAAAGGGCACATTATTAATATTTATAAATACATAAAGGGACAAAACAAGGATTTATAAAATGATTTGATTATCAAAAAAACGCTACATAGGACACGAGGACACTCCCTGAAGAAAAAAGATTTCATACACAACGGAGAAAAGGGTTCTTCACAGTAAGAGCAGTAAGGATTTGGAATTCTTTGCCAGAGAAGGTAGTAATGGTGGATTCAATCAATAAGGTAAAAAATGTATTAGATAAATTCCTAGCTGAAAGAAATATCCAAGGATACAGCACTTAATTAATATAAAATTTATAATGCAGGTTGAACTCGATGGACATTTGTCTTTTTTCAACCTCAACAACTATGTAACATCACTCACTGCCTCTTCCCAGCATCACCCATTGCCTCTCCCTGGCATCACCCTGTGCCCATCTCCCACTGCCTCTCCATGTAACCCTCTCCCTCCTGTCACCCACTGCTTGTCACCCTATCCCTATTATGATCTCTGTCTGGTCACACTCTCCTTGTCACCCTCTGCCTCTCCTCATCAACCACTCCCTCCCCGTGTCTCCCTCTGGCTCTCCCCAGCATCATTCACTGCCTCTTTACAACATCCCCTACAGCCTGTCATCCAGTGCCTTTCCCCAGTGTCACTCACTGCCTGTCACCCACAGCCTTTCCCCAGCATCACCTACTGTCTGTCACCCATTGCCTCTCCATAGCGTCACCCACAGCCTCTCCCCAGTGTCACCCACTTCCTCTCCCCAGCATCACCCACAGCCTCTCCCTAGAATCACCCACTGCCTTTCCCCAGTGTCACTCACTGCCTCTCCACAGTGTCTGTCACCTATTTACTGTCACCCACTGCCTCTCCCCAGTGTCACATACTGCCTCTTTCTAGCATCACCTACTGCCTGTCACCCACTGCATGGGATCCAGTCCCTTTCCCCAGCATCACCCACTGCCTGTCACCCACTGCCTCTACCATTTATAGGAGGGCATAAATTTATAGTTTGCATGGGAGCGCCGAACATCCTAGAAGACTCATACACATAATGTCCACAGTAGTAGTGCGCTTACACACATAGGGCCTAATTCAGACCTGATTGCTGTTGTGCAAAATCTCACAGCGGACGATTATCGAATGACTGTACATGCGTAAGCACCACAAGCCCAAACAGTGACAGAATGGTGCAAAAATTTAAATCTCTAGGCGTACACAAGGTGATTGACAAGAAGAGGACGTTTGTGGGTGGTAACTGGACGTTTTCTGGGAGTGTCAGGAAAAACACAGGCGTTCCCAAGTGTTTTCAGAGAGGTTGTGTGACGTCAGCTCCGGCCCCGATCAGCCTGTTTGTATTGCACTGTAGGAGTAAGTCCTGGGTTACTCACAGACTGCACAGACTGACTGCAAAATCATTCAATGGTCAGTGAGTTGCGAACGGATTTGCAGATGTCCGCTGTCTGGTGAAGTTTATGCATGGAACTATCTAATTGCAGACCTCTGCAAATTTGCAGAGGAGCAATCTGGTCTGAATTAGGCCCATAATACCCACAGTAGTAGTGCCCTTACACATAATGTCCACAGTAGCGGTGCTCCTTATACTCATAATGCCCACAGTAGTAGTACCCCTTACACATGAATAGTGTATAGGCTATTAAGCAGTGACGTTAGCTTGTTGAAGTATAAAAGTACAGCTGTACTCACCAGGTGTATAGAGAGCCACACCGAGCCCTGGTAATATCTACGCCCCCCAAAATAAAGTAAAATAATTTTAATGAAGGTGGGGCAAGAGGGGATGCGGGGGGAGGGCAACTTCCTACCTTGCTTGTGGGAAGCGGGTTCCTCCTCCTCGGCCAGTGCCATCTTCCCAGTGATTCTTGGGAAGATGGGATATGTACACTAGAGAGCAAAGTCTCTGGCACAGTGCCAGAGTCTTTGCTTTCACTGTGCAGATGCCATCTTCCCAAAGATACCCCTATAAAGATGGCACCAGACTTAAGTATGTATAGGTAGACTCGGGGAGGGGCAGCGGACCTGAGCCGAATAATTAGTACCCCACCACCACCACCACCTCTCTGTGCCACTGGTACTTACTGCTGTATTTTTATACACACTGGTGAAGAAGCAGTCGCCACTGCAATTGCTTCCACTTCTGAATCAGGCCCTTTGTGAGGAATATCAGTGTAACTGCTGCATTCAAAATAAATTGTAGTTGTGAAAATCTGTATAGAGGAAAGTGTTTTGGGGATACAGAATGTGGGGAGCGTAGAAGAACAGTTTACACACAGTTACCAAATTTTTTTCAATCTTTTTTTAGCTGTTCTCCTGTCTGACCTGTAAATCATTGTTACCGCTGTATGAACAAGAAATTCAGTAACACATCACTGCTAGGCAGATGAAGATATAAAACATTGCACATAAGCGGTGGTTGACTAGAATGACGGTTTCGTTGTTTTTTACATTTTGTCATCTAACTTTTTTGCTCTAACAATGAACTTACTGAAAATAAGGTTAACAAGAGAGGGTCAGGGCAGAAAATGAGGAGAAACCAGTTCATTTAGTGGCCACCAAGTACATTCACCTTTTGTACACTTACAAAATACAAAATATTCAGAGATTCATATACTTTCCTACTCTACACTAAACCAGATCATGCAGCAACTTGTTGCATTTGGTGAATTACAGTTCTTCTGAATATAAATAAAAAATAGGCAGCAAGACACATTTAAGCAGGATAAAGCTGATGGGGCTTGAGTGTGTGTGTGTGTGTGTGTGTGTGTGTGTGTGTGTGTGTGTGTGTGTGTGTGTGTGGGGGGGGGGGTAATATAATGCACAGTGTGTTAGAATCTGTAATAAGCCCAGCTTAGTACCGTAGATCATGGTCAAGTTAGTTCTATGACATACAGTACCTCCCAACATTTTAAAAGTCCCAACCTGAGACTCCTTTGCGCGTGTGCCCAAAAAAGGGGTTTGGCCTTGAGGAAAGAGTGTGGCTTTGCGGGAAATGCCTTGATCGCAAGTCACTCTCCCGTTTTCCTCACTATGGGGGCAGGCCAAATGCTCTATAAGCAGTTTGCCATGCCCCTAGCCTCCCTCTTTCATGTGTGACTAGATGCTGTGCGCTATTCAATGAGCAGCAAGTGACTGGGAGTCTTCCACCTGCCCCCCCACGCATGACACAGCAGCCCATGGGTTTTACAGCAAGGCAGTCACAGAAAAATGGGACTATCTCGCGAAAATCAGGACAGTTGGGAGGTATGCTATGAGCTGCAATCAGTCTCCTGGTAACCAGTCAGCTGTACAGACTAGCAGGTATATGTATTATGCGGCATTATGGGATAGAAGTGGTATCAGCGCACATTATGTGCTCTGACACAGCTTCATCCCCATGTATGAAGGATGAGATATGTGGTTCTTATCAGCCCTGACAGTTGTAGCTATCGATTTTGATAAGGCGCCCATAACTTTATTGTGATTACATAAACCTTTCTTAAGCTAGCTTATCACTAAAATAAAACGACACACACACTGAAACGGACACGGTAGCTGGAGTTAAAGGTAAGACGATATTTTTTTATCGCTGACCAACTCTTTAAACTATAATTGTAATCGAATTGGAATTAATTTAGATTGTAAAGTTAAATTTAGATTGGAGGATGGCAAAGGAAAAGTCGTTACCAGACACCAGCTCCAGTCACTTAGATGAAAACCAACAAACCAAGGAGGGGAGTACCCAAACCCCGCCTCCTTCCTGCATAACCCGCATTGTGCTGGCCTCACCACTCTTTTCTCTGGCAAACGTTCGGTTCCCGCAGGGGAACGTCTAAATGTCCAACCGTAAGAGAAGGACACACCTGCCGTCCTTCTAAAGAGGGTGCCCCACAATGACCACTTATGCCTGTTTGACCGCTGGTTGGTAGCGACTTCCCGCCAATCTGGCTGTCAATAGCCAACTGAAGAGAACAAAACAAATCAAATTTAATCAGGGAGGGCGGGAGGGCATACAATAAATGGCAAGAGGAAGTCTGAGGCACATGACCCTGCCCTATATACTATCCTGAGACCAACCCCTTAAAGTTTGACGGACAACCCTCTGATCCTATAGGAAAAAACCACCGAAACATGATCTGTCTAGCAACTGCTTAGTCATAAAACAACCAATCACCAAAAGTTGGGCTCTTATATGGCCTCAGGCTTATGCAGCCTTCAGCTAATCTAAGGCGCCCATAACTTTATTGTGATTACATAAACCTTTCTTAAGCTAGCTTCTCACTAAAATAAAATGACACACACACTGAAATAAAGACACGGACACGGTAGCTGGAGTTAAAGGTCAGACGATATTTATTGATCGCTGACCAACTAAATTGGAATTAATTTAGATTGTAAAGTTAAATTTAGCTTGGAGGATGGCAAAGGAAAAGTCGCTACCAGACACCAGCTCCAGTCACTTAGATGAAAACCAACAAACCAAGGAGGGGAGTACCCAAACCCCGCCTCCTTCCTACATAACCCGCATTGTGCTGGCCTCACCACTCTTTTCTCTGGCAAACGTTCGGTTCCCGCAGGGGAACGTCTAAATGTCCAACAGCAAGAGAAGGACACACCTGCCGTCCTTCTAAAGAGGGTGCCCCACAATGACCACTTATGCCTGTTTGACCGCTGGTTGGTAGCGACTTCCCGCCACCAAAGGTTTACAAAACCGCCACCGCCATCCGAACAAACAAATAAGAACAAACTAAGAACAACTAAAGAGCCCTAACGAAAAGGACCAAAAACATCCTCCAGGAAAACCTGCACTCCGTCCGGAGAAAGATGAACCCCATCCTCCTTGTAGAACTGCCGATTACGTAGCACAAGTAAAGGATGCCTGACAGCTACTCCACCTATGGCCCTAACAAACAGAGACACTGCCGAATTCACCTTCTTGCGAGCCTTCTCCAGAGCCGAGAAACGCACCGCACCACGCCAATGAAAACGCGGAACTATCTCCGACCACACAATACGGACTCCCGGCCAGTGACAACGAATCGCCACCAAATCCGCCTTAATGGACAAAATTAAATCTATGCCATTAACTCGGCCCAAATCATTGCCACCTAAATGCAGGACAATACAACTGGGGCGACCCCAGCGGCACTCACTGTGAAAAAGGAGCTGCAACAAATCACTCCAAAGCATGCCGCTGACACCTAACCAACGCAACTCCCTAGACCCAAAAACATCAGCCGCCCTAAGTGCCATGGGATGCCTCACCGCCCAAAAAATATAAGAATGGCCAACCAGCCACACATGCTCCCCAAAATCAACGACAGCTGAAAAAGAAAAACACCCTAACATCAGAAATTTGAACACAAAACATAGATAATGCAATAAACAGAAATAACCCAAGTGAAGGAGAAAACTCAAAAAACCTCCCGTGGACCTTAAGAGAACAGCCAATTGAAATTAGGCCCCCTCGGAGGAAAATTTAAAAATTCACTTCACACCCTCGATTCCTGAACGGTACGCGTTCAAAAACCGACGAGTAAACAAGTTTTTGGGTTAGCGCAACAGGCGCACCTACATCTTATCAAAACGGACATAAGACTTATAGGAGGCAGACTTCCAACGGCCCAGCTCCCGAATAGCCGCCGGGGATGACCCCTTAGCCGCTGCATGGGTAGCCGCCCCAATACGAAAGGAATGGGTACCGAAGTCCGCCCCGCGCAAGCCTAGCGCCTCCAAACATTTCCTAAACACTGCAGCAAATTGAAACTTCGTCAGCGGGCCAGCGTGCACATGCACCAGCAACTGGTTGCCCCCCAAAGGCCTCAACCGGAGATACTCCTGCGCCAACCACAGCGGGCAAACACTCGCTGCCTCCTGGGCCTCTAAGGACACCCAGCGACCCCGACCTGTTTGATCTGTATTGAACCGCACAATCCTACAGAGCAACAGGCCATCCTGCAGGCGCACATTCTCGTAAAGCATCCCGGACTCACGAGATGACTTACTGCACGCCACTAACTCGCTCACTCGGAAAGCCCCAAAGAAAGCTAGGGCAAAAGCACATCTAAATAGGGCCACCTCGAACTCCGAGGCCGCAATTTGAGGCAGCACACGCAGCAACTCCGCAAGAAGCTGCAATGTCACGGGTCTACGGGAGTCCGCGGGCGCCGGTCGCATCCTAGCCCATCCTTTAAGCGCTCTGGAAAGGACAAAAGACCCGATGGGGTCCGGCATCCCGTGGAGCCGAGAGTGAAAGGAAATGCCCGCAAGGGCAGAAGACATGGCCGCTTTTGACCTACCCCTTTGAAAATGTTCCCAAACAAAGGCCATCAAAACGTTAGCCGGGGACTCACCTGCCACACCGTACCTACTTTGAAAGGCCGACCAATCACGTCAGGCCGCATCATACGCCCTGAGCGTGGAAGGAGCCAACGCACACCTGGCCAGAGCAGCTAACCCGACTCGTCAATCTGCCAGACAGAAGGCGGGCACGGTAAACCCTCCGCCGCCGCTCCCGGAACCAACGCCCGGAACTTATCAAACTGGAACCGAGACAACGCATCCGCAATTCCGTTGTCGATTCCGGGAACGTGACGGGCCCTGAAATTAATATTGCGCCGCAAGCAAACTAACACCAGATGTCGCAAAAGCCGCAAAGCCTGCGGAGAAGAAGAACGCTGATTATTGATAGCGTGCACCACTCCCAAGTTGTCGCAACGGAATGAGATGTGCCAATTCGAGAACTGGTAGGCCCATAGCTCCAGGGCAACTATGATCGGGAACAACTCCAGCAAAAGGAGGTTCTTGGTGAAACCTCGCGCCACCCAAGAGGACGGCCAAGCAGCAGCGCACCATGACCCGGCAAAAAATGCCCCAAAACCCTGACTGCACGAGGCATCCGTGAACAACTGGAGCCAGCTGTTGGAATGACAAGGGTGAGGCCACAAAACCTCCCTGTTGAAGGACACCAGGAAAGAAACCCAAATCCGCAAATCATCCCTGATCTCGCCGGAAAGGTACACGGTGTGATGCTGCCGGACCGTCCCCGCCGTGGCCCGTTCAAGTTTGCAACAGAAAACCCTACCCATGGGGATAATCCGGCAGGCAAAGTTGAAGGAACCCAGCAAAGACTGTACCTGCTTAAGCCGAACCCTGCGCTTGCCCAAACAATCATGAATTAAACCCAACAGCTTACGCACTCTATCCTAGGGGAGGCGACAGCAACCCGCCACCGTGTCTATTTCAATTCCCAAATAGCTAAGACAACTGCAGGGGCCCTCGCACTTGTCCTGTGTGACGGGAACCCCCAAACTTTCGAACAAGGACCTGGCAACCGACAGAATGTCGCCACAGACCGAACTGTCCCCAGGGCCCACAAAGAGAAAATCGTCCAGGTAGTGGGCCGCCCCTGGTTGCCCGGAGGCGGCCTGCACGCACCAGTGCAAAAAAGTGCTAAATTTCTCAAAATAGGCGCAGGAGACCGAACAGCCCATGGGGAGACACCGATCCACGTAAAATTACGCCCCCAATTTGAAACCCAGGAACCGCAGGGAATCCGGGTGCAGGGGAAGGAGCCGAAAAGCCGATTCAACATCTAATTTTGCCAACAGGCCCCCCGGACCACAGTCCCGCACCAAGCGCAGAGCGTCATCTAAAGACTGATAACGCACCCTGCACACGGCGTCGGGAATGGAGTCATTAACTGAACCGCCAGGAGGATGCGACAAGTGCTGTATCAGGCGGAACTTACCCGGGGCCTTCTTGGGCACCACCCCCATGGGTGAGATGCACAAGGAGGGCAGAGGGGGAAAGGCGTAGGGCCCACACATGCGCCCCAGGCCGATCTCCGCGTCCACTTTCCGCCGGACCTCATGCCGGAATTCGCGAGCCGACTTCAAATTCTGGCGCACCACCACGTGCACCGAATCCGAAATGGGCAGGTGAAAACCATACTGAAAACCCTCCAAAAGGAACAACGCTGCCGACTTGTCGGGGTATAAACTAAGCCAGAGCTGCAATTCGGGAAATCGAATAGGGGAGGGGGCCCTACTTACCAACTCCCCCGGCCTCGGCTGGAGCGGAGGGCTTACCGCTCACCGCCGAGGCGCAGTCTTTGGCCGGGTGACCGGCCCCGCACAACTTACATGAGTGGCGAAAACGACAATTTACGCCCCTGGTGCATTTTCCCTCATTGTAGGCAAAACACTTGCCTTTCCCCGATGAGCGGGACCCCGAAACCCCCGGCCGCCGCGGGCTTATTGACCGCGGTGTCCGGAACGGGCTTGACCTGTTGTGTGACCTCCAACCACACCTCGACATCCTTAAAACCCGCGGGCAGAATGAGGTTACCATCCTGATTACGACGGAATTTCTCGTCGTAATCACGCCACGTGAAACCCTTGCAGGGGCAAACGCAGGATTTATTTAGGGGGGTTTCCATGGGTGTGTATCTGTGAATGTGTACATATATATATACATACATACACGCGCACATATATATATATATATATATATATATATATATACAGTATATGTTTCTATATCTACTGTATATGTACACACTGTATCTATATATATATATATATATATATATATATATATGGGATTCAGTTAAATGCCGGCTGTCGGCATCCCGCTGTTCGAGAGACCGACATGCCAGAATCACGACAGCCGGTGAAATACCAACAAATGGAATCCCGATATCCGCAGGGTATTCCCACTCGGTTAGTTGCTCCAAGCCACCAACCGAGTGTGAATATAACCTGTGGAGAGCGAAACGAGCAATCGGCCCTGCAGCGAGCCCGCGAGTGTTCTCGCCACCTCGCTTCCGACAGACGGGATGCCACTGTCGGTATACGTGTGCTGGTAAAACATAAGGGCTATATATATATATATATATATATATATATATGCAAAGAATTCAGGCGGCACTCACGGACTCACTCACAAAGAACCTGGGACCCCCAAGTCTGCTTACAACGTTTCGGATTTATTATCCTTCGTCAGGTAACAAAATACATGTTATAAAAGCTTACCTTTATACCAAAGTGTAAAAGCGTGTGAATGTGATCGGTGCACGGCTTTCCGCTGACGTCATCACAATCAGATGGCGCCGGGCGGAAGCAAGAGCACTGAGTTGCATAAAATCCATCACCATGGAAACTGTATACAAATCATATTCAAACGGTTACAGATACAATGCCAGAGATTTAGAAACATCAGTGTACAGAAAGATATCTTTTAAACATCTCACAAAAAGCAATTAAGAGAAAGCATTTCATTTAGACCATGCGGGGCAATTGTCTTTAGGAGGTGGATCCATTTAGCTTCACACTGTAAAAGTGCTCTAGCTCTGTCACCACCTCTTTTATCTTCACTAATGTGATCTAGCATCTTATAACGCAGAGATGATAAAGTGTGCCCTCTGGTCTTAAAATGTTTAGCAACCGGTTGGTCGACATTTTTGCCCTCTAATGATTGCTTAATGGCACTGCGATGCTGCGCCATTCGTTCTTTAAACTGGCAGACAGTCTTCCCTATATAATACAGGCTACAAGGGCATATGATGCAATAGACAACATATTTACTAGAGCAAGTGAGCACATGTCTAAGTTTAATTTTTCTACCTGTATGTGGATGTACAATATAATCCCCTGTCTCTAAGTAGGAACAGGTTGTACATCCGAGGCATTTATAGTTGCCAGGTTTCCTCGTCATGAAGTGCTCAACACTGTTACTAGCTGCTGCTGTTATGTCTGCATGGACAACGTAGTCCCTAATATTCTTACCCCTTGTATAGCAGGGAAGTAGTTTACGTTCAGATAGGTCCGGTAAATCAGGGTCTGACTGGATTATGGGCCAGATTCCTTTAGCAGCAGACACTAATTTCTTAGTTGCCACTGTGTAATTATTCACCCAAATAATGGATGAGTCTGCCTTGCTCTCAGTGGGGTGATCACTAGCGGTAACTTTAGGTGCTGTAAAAGCTTTAATTTTAGCTTCTTGCAGATCTTTGTGATGGTATTATGGTAACCTCTCTGCAAGAATCTTTTGGTCATAGCTTCCATCTTCATAGCCTCATCCGTGGTGTCACTGCAAATGCGGTGCACCCGAAGGAACTGGGAATATGGAAGTCCCCTCTTAAGGCTTTCAGGGTGATGACTGGCCGCCTGCAATAAATTATTGCAGTCAGTGGGTTTCTGAAAGATTGACGTAACAAATCTGGATTCCCTGATCCTAACCTCTACATCAAGAAAGTGAATTATTTCTTTCTGTATGTCATAGGTAAATTTGATGTTCAAATCGGAGGAATTAATATCCTTCATCATGGTGTGTAACATCTCCTGTGACCCTGTCCACAGGAAAAAAATATCGTCAATAAACCTTGTATACAAAGGAATAAATTCTGTGTACCCTTTACCAAAAAACAGATCGTCCTCTACAGAAAACATAAATGCATTTGCATAGGTCGGTGCGACACATGCACCCATCGCACACCCTTGTCTCTGCAAAAAAAATTCATTGTTAAAAAAGAAATAATTCCTTTCAAGTACCAGATTGAGCAATTTCAGAAAAAAATCAACATCAGGACCCTTATACAAAGCATTGTTGGTTATGAGCAGCCTTACCGCTTCTAAGCTCCTGTTATGGGGTATATTGGTGTATAGACTCACCAGATCGGCCGTACATAACCAGCAATTAGTAGGGACCATACCAAAATCTTGTAATTTCTGTAAGAACATAGTGGTGTCCTTAAGATAAGTTGGTCTGTCCTGCACAACAGGCTGTAAATGATAATCAAGGAATTTGGAAACCTGAAAATAAAGAGAGTCTCTGGCAGAAACAATAGGTCTGCCAGGTGGATTGTATGCATCTTTATGAATTTTTTCTGTAGTAGATTAAACAATGGGACACGTGGAAAGTCCTTGATGAGGGCCTTCATCACAGATTCGGGGATAATTCCTTCATCCATTGCCAGCTGCAGGATTTCCTTTAGTTCCATCTGAAACTCTTCTGTGGGATCCATTTGTAAAATGGTGTAGATCGATTCATCTCTTAATTGCCGGTATGCCTCGTTTTTATAAGTCTCCAGGTCCTGTACCACAATGCCCCCACCCTTATCTGCAGGGCGTATCGTGATATCTTTATAATTGGATAAATCATGTAGTGCCCGCAGTTCATTGGTAGATAGGTTCTTAGTGACATGTTTTATCTCTCTGTCACACTTATCAATATGACTAGATATAGTTTTGGTGAAGGTCTTGATGGCTATATTGTCAGAGATCGGTTCAAAGGAGGATTTAACTTTGACAGGGCACGGCACACTCGTCGTCTGTTCTGTCATCACATCAGCACTGTTCTTTCCAAAAAATTAATTGAGGCGTAGCTGTCTATTGAGCCGGTGTAGATCTACTTTACTTTTAAGACCATCGTGTGGATTTGTGGGAACAAAATTAAGTCCCCTTCTTAAAACACAGATCTCATCATCAGACAGGTTTCGGGACGAAAGGTTGAAGATCATTTCTTCGCTTTTGCTGCTCTTTTTGCCTTGCCTTTCACATTGTCTGCCTCTACGAGTTCTAGATCTCCTGAGCTCTCTATATGTGCCCTCGTTATCACCCCTAAAGGGGAGCGACCCCTGGATTTGGGGTGTTTAGAACTTGATGGTTCAGTTTCGCTGCAGGTAGCTCCACTGGAGGTCTCAGTGTCCAAGGCTGAGCGATTCCCTCTCATATTGGCCTTGTTGAATCTTTTCTTATAAGGTCTACGTCCTCCAGGCTGTTGATTGACCCAAAAATATACCCTGTTCTCAGCGTAGTCTTTATTGACTGTCGCTAATTTCTTTGTTTTAAATTTGATGAGTTCTGCTTTATATTTCTCAGTTTCAATTTTCATTTTTGGAATCCAGTCAGCAGTCGTGTCAGCAGTCAGGCTCTCAATGCAAGTTTGCTCCAGTACTCTTATCTTCTCTCTAGTGATCTGGAGTTCTCGGGTTGCCTCCTCGGTGACCAATAGAATTAGGTCAAACGAGGCCTTGTTGAGGACTGCAACCCATTTGCGACAAAAATCAGGGCTATGCCGCCCAATCGTGGGTAGATTTTTAATGCGAAACCCACGTGGGATTTTCTTCTCCCTGTAGTATTCAGAAAGGCATACCCCATGCAAGTAAAAATCAGTTTCTCTATTTTTCAACCTTAAAAGGTCTGCGAAATATTGCTCATTGGTGTTCTGCCCAGCAGCAATGGCTAACCTGTCAGTAATCAAGATGCGTCTAGCATCTGCATCCGACAAAGACAGTATCTCCCCCTCTGGTAGTGTAGTTATTCTGTAACCAGTGTTGTCCTCACTGATCGTATCCATGGTGAAATCCGTGAAAAAAAGTGATAATGGTGCTGAAAAAGTGCATGTGCGATACACTGCACCTACATGGTAAGGCTGCTCATAACCAACAATGCTTTGTATAAGGGTCCTGATGTTGATTTTTTTCTGAAATTGCTCAATCTGGT
Organism: Pseudophryne corroboree; assembly: GCF_028390025.1. NCBI lineage: Eukaryota > Metazoa > Chordata > Amphibia > Anura > Myobatrachidae > Pseudophryne > Pseudophryne corroboree. The sequence goes on from NC_086450.1 coordinate 115,350,002, forward strand.
ACTTAAAGGAATTATTTCTTTTTTAACAATGAATTTTTTTTGCAGAGACAAGGGTGTGCGATGGGTGCGTGTGTCGCACCGACCTATGCAAATGCATTTATGTTTTCTGTAGAGGACGATCTGTTTTTTGGTAAAGGGTACACAGAATTTATTCCTTTGTATACCAGGTTTATTGACGATATTTTTTTCCTGTGGACAGGGTCACAGGAGATGTTACACACCATGATGAAGGATATTAATTCCTCCGATTTGAACATCAAATTTACCTATGACATACAGAAAGAAATAATTCACTTTCTTGATGTAGAGGTTAGGATCAGGGAATCCAGATTTGTCACGTCAATCTTTCAGAAACCCACTGACTGCAATAATTTATTGCAGGCGGCCAGTCATCACCCTGAAAGCCTTAAGAGGGGACTTCCATATTCCCAGTTCCTTCGGGTGCACCGCATTTGCAGTGACACCACGGATGAGGCTATGAAGATGGAAGCTATGACCAAAAGATTCTTGCAGAGAGGTTACCATCACAAAGATCTGCAAGAAGCTAAAATTAAAGCTTTTACAGCACCTAAAGTTACCGCTAGTGATCACCCCACTGAGAGCAAGGCAGACTCATCCATTATTTGGGTGAATAATTACACAGTGGCAACTAAGAAATTAGTGTCTGCTGCTAAAGGAATCTGGCCCATAATCCAGTCAGACCCTGATTTACCGGACCTATCTGAACGTAAACTACTTCCCTGCTATACAAGGGGTAAGAATATTAGGGACTACGTTGTCCATTCAGACATAACAGCAGCAGCTAGTAACAGTGTTGAGCACTTCATGACGAGGAAACCTGGCAACTATAAATGCCTCGGATGTACAACCTGTTCCTACTTAGAGACAGGGGATTATATTGTACATCCACATACAGGTAGAAAAATTAAACTTAGACATGTGCTCACTTGCTCTAGTAAATATGTTGTCTATTGCATCATATGCCCTTGTAGCCTGTATTATATAGGGAAGACTGTCTGCCAGTTTAAAGAACGAATGGCGCAGCATCGCAGTGCCATTAAGCAATCATTAGAGGGCTAAAATGTCGACCAACCGGTTGCTAAACATTTTAAGACCAGAGGGCACACTTTATCATCTCTGCGTTATAAGATGCTAGATCACATTAGTGAAGATAAAAGAGGTGGTGACAGACCTAGAGCACTTTTACAGTGTGAAGCTAAATGGATCCACCTCCTAAAGACGATTGCCCCGCATGGTCTAAATGAAATGCTTTCTCTTAATTGCTTTTTGTGAGATGTTTAAAAGATATCTTTATCTGTACACTGATGTTTCTAAATCTCTGGCATTGTATCTGTAACCGTTTGAATATGATTTGTATACAGTTTCCATGGTGATGGATTTTATGCAACTCAGTACTCTTGCTTCCGCCCGGCGCCGTCTGATTGTGATGACATCAGCGGAAAGCCGTGCACCGATCACATTCACACGCTTTTGCACTTTGGTATAAAGGTAAGCTTTTATAACATGTATTTTGTTACCTGACGAAGGATAATAAATCCGAAACGTTGTAAGCAGACTTGGGGGTCCCAGGTTCTTTGTTAGTGAGTCCGTGAGTGCCGCCTGAATTCTTTGCATATCCATTTAACAAGAGGAGAGCACCCGGCGTTTTTGCTTTTGCTGAGTGAGGGGAGTGCCGGACTTTGCATGACACATATATATATATATATATATATATATATATATATAGTGTGTGTATGTATATATATATATATATATATATATAATTTATATACAGTATAAATATATATATATATATTATATATATACATAGATATAGTACATACATAGACATATATGTATATATATATATATATATATATATATGTATATACACACACACACATACCACACACATTCATACATACACAAATACATCCCTGTAAATACATGCAGTACATATGATAAACACACATATACAGTATTGGTGGTATACTGTACATACCACCGGCGGCTGGGAGCAGTGGGAGGCGGGAGCAGACTGGCGGGTCAGTGAGGAGGGGGAGAGCTGCGGCGGCTGAGCATACGCAGCCAGCAGCTCTCCCCGGACTTTGTCTATGCAGAGAGCTACTATACGTAGCTCTTTGCTGCTGCTGCTGCAGTAGCTCCGTGGTCGCGATCGCGGCTTTTGCTGAGACGGAGACACTGCTGTCTCCGTCTCTCACATAAACATTTGGCTCATCAGGGGGGGTTTCCAGGTACTCGGAAACCCCCCCTGCGTGCGCTACTGCCTTGGATTTTAAGTACGTCATGCACTAGAAAGAGGTATTTAACCAAATTGGGATACTCTGCGGGCCGCGATTCGGTGTAGCAAGCCGTGAAAACCGAGAAACCCCGCAACAAACTGGTGAAAATTACGGAAGGCACTCTTCCGAATGCCCCCCGGTTTCTTAGCTGCGTCAAAAGCCTGCCGCATCTCGTCCGTAAGGGTGAAGACGTCCACGTACTTCCCCTTCCTAATTTTTTCCCGCATTCGCTTGCGAACCCCCCGCGTAACAGCCGTATTGGTGCAATGAACCATCTCCGTATAACGGGGTGGGTCAGGGGGAACTGCCGACGCTGGCGCTGCCGCTTTTCGCTATTCCTTAGCCACGCGCCGCGCAATAAGTCTAGCTAGTTTACGCGGGCGCCGCGGAGAACCTGAAGAAGCGCTGCTAGAAAAGGTGGAAGAAGTGCTAGAGGAACAATGGGAAGTAATAGCGTGCTCACCAGCGCCTGAAGGACCCGGAACAGTGTCTTCCGTTTCACCCGACTCCGGTGGCGGTGGAACATCTTCCGACAGTGCTGCGGCCGCAGCTCTCTCCGCGACGAAGACCCGGAACTTGCCAGCACCTGAGAGGATGAAACAGAGGGGACAACAGGCGCAGGAGAACAGCAATGGGGGGAACAGGCGGGAGGGGGGGCAAAGCACATTCGCTCGGCGGAGGGGGGCCAGCGGGCAGCGGTGGGAGAGGACCCCCCATGGAGGGGGACAAAACGGCGTGGGGAAAGGCAGACCCGACCCCCGTCTCGCCACCCACGGTGTAGGCAGGAAGCCACGGGGGAGGTGGAAGGTGCCCGGCCGACACGTGAAATGCAGACGAGACCGGTTGGAACTGAGTAGGAGCGAGGGGTGGTTGCCAAAACTGGGCCAACGGGTTCGCCCCAGCCGGGGAGGACCCGGCATACGAGCCCGCAAAGGCGGGGGGGGATCGCAAACCGGAGGCCACCGGCCGACCACGTGGGTCGGACGCCAGCGGCCGAACTGGCACAATACGGGTAAAAGTGTGGTGAGGACGAAACCGGGAGGCCCGTGAAAGGCGCTCCGGAGGACGCGGGCAACGCCTGCGCAACTGGCCAGGGAAGGCCACCGGGAAAAAACTGTCCCCCGGGAAAACCGTGAGGCGCGGCAAACGACGGAGGAGGGCCAGGCAGGTGGAACGCAGCCGCCGTGGACGACTGCGTTGCCACCAGCTGCACCGCCCCCACCGGGCCGGGGGGCAGAGCCTGGAGCCCGACGCCCGGGGGTGCCGACGCGGGAACATAACCAGCGAGTGACCGGGAGCCAAAAGAAAATGCCCCCACTGCGAGATCCCTCGCCGGGGAACCCAGCACCGAAACTGCCCGGGGAACCCCCGACGCGGCAACCTGTGAAAACCCCACCCCTGTAATGCACTGGGGCCCGCCCTCACCACTCCATCCCCAACCATATATACGGGGGGAAACGGCCCCCCCACAGGGGAGAGCCCATCCACAGCCGCCCGAGTAATAGATGGCACAGGATCTCCCTGTAACCCCACAGCATATTGAACCCCCAGCAGTGTGTGCCCCTCCTCGCCCCCCGCAGCCCGCCCGTGGATGCCAGGCACCACGTGGGCGCCCGCACCGCTGTCCGGAGCTGCCAGCGGGAAGGGGAGCCGAGCCGCAGCTAGTAGCGCCAGGCGAGGGAGTTGCCCGGCGCACGGAGGTCTCCGGGGACGGCCGCGGCCTGGCCGAGACGTCCTCCGCAGCAGCACGGCCTGAGCGGCCGTCGGCCGCGCGATCACCGCTGGCAGGGGCGCGGGCCGCAGCGGCCCGACCCCGCCGCGATACTGCAGCCGCCGGGATCAACCTCCGTGGGGCTGCACTCCGGGATCACGGGCGTGGGGTGCCCGCGGCTTCCACGAGGCGGCGGGAGGGGGAGGCGGATCGGCGGGGACGCGGCATCTTAAGGCAGCAGAAAAGGGGCACAGCAGCAGGGGAATGCACAAAAGGGAAACCTGAAAACAAAACACTGGAAACAGCAACTAAAACCTCTTACTTATAGGGGGACAAAACAGCACAATGTAAGACAAATGTAATATACTCAGCCTTCCTGGGCCATACAATAAATGGCAAGAGGAAGTCTGAGGCACATGACCCTGCCCTATATACTATCCTGAGACCAACCCCTTAAAGCTTGATGGACAACCCTCTGATCCTATAGGAGAAAACCACCGGAAACATGATCTGCCTAGCAACTGCTTAGTCATAAAACAACCAATCACCAAAAGTTGGGCTCTTATATGGCCTCAGGCTTATGCAGCCTTCAGCTAATCTAACGGTAGTTGTCATTTACCTATCACCACAACAGGGACAGCCCTGTCCCTGGCTGCTGTGGCTGCATGTGAGATCTTGTGAGGCTTGCAAGATCTCATGATGCCGCTGGTACCCCTCCCTGTCACAATGAGCCCCCCCTAGCACATCACAACCCCCCCGACCGCAGATCATACCAAAGGCGGGGATTGGTGATCGAAGCTTCTGGATGGCTGCCGGTTATCAGGGCTCGCTGCATCATTTTACTGCACTGAAAGTAACATGAGCATCAGGAAGCCCCCTATGACAGTAACCCGCACCGGAGCTCCGATCAACACTCCCTGGGTAGGTGAGTATAACTTTTTTATTACTTTTTTCATTTCTCTTTTCACAGTGATCAGCTTGTGTGTCCATCGGACACACAGAGCTGATCACACTGCTGGCTCCCCGCATAGCTTTCTCTTTCTAGGGGCAGAGCAAGTTGTGCAAGAGTACAGGGGGCCTAATTTAGACCTGATCACAGTGGTGCAAGTGTGCGGGTACGGGTGGGTACGGTGTACCCTTAAGAATTTAGCCGTGGGTACGCCGTACCCACACCGACGGGCCGCCGCACCTCGCCGCTCCCTCCCTCCGCTGCTCACCGCCGCTTCCCAACATTCACCGCCGCACCGCCGCTGATGTGAGAGGAGGAAAGCACAGCCTGCGCCTCTCCTGCCCCTCAGTGTCTTCGTTTAATTCAGCGCCGCCCGTGAGCCAATCAGAGCTCGCGGACCGGCAGCCAAGGCTGCCGGACCGCGAGCTTTGATTGGCTTACGGATCGGCGCTGAATTGAACAGACACAGCCGCACCCGCCGCCCACCGGACACTGAGGACGCCTCCCCTCACACACAAGACAGCAGCGGTGAGCAGGGGAGCGCATACCTGGCACTGGGGGCATGTATATCTGGCAATGGGGGCATGTATACCTGGCACTGGGGGGCATGTATACCTGGCACTGGGGGCATACCTGGCACTGGGGGCATGTATATCTGGCAATGGGGGCATGTATACCTGGCACTGGGGGGATATCTGGCAAAGGGGGGACATGTGTATCTGGCACTGGTGGCATACCTGGCACTGGGGGCATGTATATCTGGCACTGGGGGCATATCTGGCACTGGGGGCATATCTGGCACTGGGGGCATATCTGGCAATGGGTGGACATGTGTATCTGGCACTGGGGGCATGTATACCTGGCACTGGGGGCATATCTGGCACTGGGGGCATATCTGGCAAAGGGGGGACATGTATATCTGGCACTGGGGGCATGTATACCTGGCACTGGGGGCATATCTGGCACTGGGGGCATACCTGGCACTGGGGGCATGTATACCTGGCACTGGGGGCATATCTGGCAAAGGGGGGACATGTGTATCTGGCACTGGGGGCATATCTGGCAATGGGGGCATATATTCCTGGCACTGAGGGCATATCTGGCACTGGGGCATATCTGGCAAAGGGGGGACATGTGTATCTGGCACTGGGGGCAAATCTGGCACTGGGGGCATATCTGGCAAAGGGGGGACATGTGTATCTGGCACTGGGGGCAAATCTGGCACTGGGGGCATATCTGGCAAAGGGGGGACATATATATCTGGCACTGGGGACATATGTGGCACTGCGGAAATATGTGTATCTGGCACTGGGGGCATGTATATCTAGCACCGGAGGCATATCTGGCAATGGGGGGACATGTGTATCTGGCACTGGGGGCATATCTGACACTGAGGGCATATCTGGCACTGGGGGCATATCTGGCAATGGGGGCATATCTGGCAATGGGGGGACATGTGTATCTGGCACTGGGGCATATCTGACACTGAGGGCATATCTGGCACTGGGGGGACATGTGTATCTGGCACTGGGGGGACATGTGTATCTGGCACTGGGGGCATTTCTGTATCTGGCACTGGGGGCATATCTGGCACTGTGGGTGCATTTCTGTATCTGGCACTGGGGGGCAATGTATATCTGACACAGTGGGGGCATTTTTGTATCTGGCACTGTGGGGCAATGTGTATCTGGCACTGTGAAGCAATGTGTATCTGGCACTCTGGGGGCATTTGTGTATCTGGCACAGTGAAGCAATGTATATCTGGCACTGTGGGGCAATGTATATCTGGAACTGTGGGGCAATGTATATCTGGCACGGTGTAGCAATGTGTATCTGGCACTGTGGGGCAATGTATATCTGGCACTGTGGGGCAATGTATATCTGGCACTGTGGGGCAACTTGTATCTGGCACTATTGGGGTCATATGTGTATCTGCCCCTCCCCCGTATGTGTATCACGCCCCCATTTTATTGGCCACGCCCCATGTGGCATTTGGTCACACCCATTTTTTTACCGCGCGCGCACACAGTACCCGTAAGACATTTTTTCTACTTGCACCACTGCCTGATCATAGCAGCAAATTTGTTAGCAGATGGGCAAAACCATGTGCACTGCAGGGGGGGGGGGGGCAGATATAACGTGTGCAGAGAGAGTTAGATTTGGGTGGGTTATATTGTTTCTGTGCAGGGTAAATACTGGCTGTTTTATTTTTACACTGCAATTTAGATTTCAGTTTTCACACACCCCACCCAAATCTAACTCTCTCTGCACATTTTATATTTGCCTCCCTGCAGTGCACATGGGGGGTCATTCCGAGTTGATCGCTAGCTGCATTTGTTCACTGTGCAGCGATGAGGCTAAAAAACGGCACATCTGTGCATGCGTATGCGGTGCAATGCGCACGCGCGTCGTACTATTACAACGAACAATGTAGTTTTACACAGGGTATAGCGATGCATTTCAGCCGCAGAGTGATTGACATGACGTGGGCGTTGCTGGGTGTCAACTGACCGTTTTCAGGGAGTGTTCGGAAAAACGCAGGCGTGCCAGGAACCGCAGGCGTGTGTGGGCGAACACAGGGCGTGTTTGTGACGTCAAAACAGGAACTGAACAGTCTGAAGTGATAGCAAGTGCTGAGTAGGTTTTGAGCTACTCTGAAATTGCACAAAAAAACTTTGTAGCCGTTCTGCAATACATTCGTTCGCACTTCTGCTAAGCTAAAATACACTCCCAGTGGGAGGCAGCATAGCGTTTGCATGGCTGCTAAAAACTGCTAGCGAGCGAACAACTCGGAATGACCACCATGGTTTTGCCTATCTGCTAACAAATTTGCTGCTACGATCATGTCTGAATTAGGCCCAGGATCCGCAGTGAGACCTGTGATTAGAACAGCTGAAACTGGCGTTATTATCACAGGGCTCACTGCGGTATTTTTTTTACAATTTTACTTTAGTAAAAAGTCGTCTTTACTATTATAAGTATGGGAAATGCGATCTGGGTTACTAAAAAATGAGAATTAAAGGGTGTGGAGCAGTTTGTCATGAAAACTGCTCCAAAAGCAATTTAATACATTCAGGTGAAACTAAAATAATGTGAAAATGGTAAGAAAACATCCTTTTTCACATTATTTTAGTAAAACAAATTTTAATAAATCTGCCCCTTAGACTCTGGCTCAGAGAAGCATGACACCCTCTGCTTTAATCATACATGCCGACATTCTGGCTGCTCTCTGCGGGAGAGAGCAGCCAGGTCGGCTCAGCAGGGGGGCAGGGGAGGGCAGTGACGTGGGGAGGAGGTGGGGAGGAGGTAGACCGGAGGCGGGACGGGGGTGGAGCAGGGGCGGGATGGGGGCGGAGTTACTGTGACACATCCTTTAAGCCACGCCCCCCAGTCTGTAATGCCGCGATCCCTGGCATTACACTGCATTCAGCAAGAATCGCGTCATAAACTGCCCGGACCGCCCACTTTACACACTAAGTGGGCGGACGGGCAGGGGGACCCCTGATTCCGGGAGACTTGCCTGCTCTTCCGGGGGGCCGGGAGGATCACCCGATTTTCGGGAGCCTCCCGGCCATTCCGGGAGAGTAGGCAAGTATGGCTTTAATAAGTTTGCCAAGAACACAAATGTTTAGACACACAACCCTATTTGTTACTACAAACCTAATAAAAATGTGTAGTCTCTGTGCTTTACAATATGCTTCATACAACTAATTCTGAACTATCTCTAAAGCATGAACTTGACTGTGAGTGTTATTCAGAGTTAAACGCAGATTGCTGCATACGCAGCCAGATCTGCGTTCATCTCTGCATCTGCCTGGGGCCACTCAGCATGTGTGAGGATGCCTCCCGATTCGTCTGCTGTTAGATTGCGGATGCCTCGGAACTAAGGTTGACCCCTGGCTGCGCTGTCAGCCGGTCAGTGGAGCGGCTGCATGTGACGTCACGCAGCTGCCCCGAAAAAGCCGCTGACCCACCCCCGTTTTCCCAGTGCTGCACCCGCAATGCTGTAACTCCATCCCCACAATGGCTGCCACTGTCAATCACATTGCGACCTCATCCTTCAGGGATGCGCTCGCAATGTGTAAGTTCAAGCAGTCGCAATATAGCAGCTGTGCATGCGCAGTTTGCCGCCACCGGCGTCTGAATGACCCCCTGTGTCTACTGATGGATAATCTGACACGTAAGTATAATTCATATGGGAACTGCATAAAAAAGTTAGGTTGACGTTGGAATGGCACTAACATCGATATATATGTTCTCTGTACAGGGGTGAGAAAACACTTCACAACAAAAGGGTTAAATATACAGGGTGGTCCAAAAGTCTCCATGCTTACTGAAAATTAAACATTTTTAAGAAATTGTAACATTTTCATAAAAAAAGCTTTATAAAGTTTTCATTACTGTGAATGTGATTAACTTTGCCATTAACATAAAATAATTGGCTGAATCAGTAAACAAAATCCTAGATGGGAAATGTGCATCACCATCGAATTTGTGTGTACGATCCCTGTGCAAAATTCCATCCATCTATCCGGGCAGTCTTCACTAATATGGAGCAACAGCTGAATTTTTGTCTGAATGTCATTTGTGTTTCTTTCAAAATGTGCCTAGTACTTGATCTGCTGACACTGCTTTCTGCAATCATCCTAGGTATGCTTTTTTGGGTACTCCTTGCAACTTCATAGCACTACTTTGGCTGTACCTGCATCAGCTGATGCAAGTAGACGACAACTTCTCAGTTAGCCTGTAACCAGTGGTGCAAGTAGAATTTTTTTTTAGTAAAACATATTTAGGTGCACACATCCATAAAATGGGTGTGGCCACATGTAACAGGATGCATGGCCAATTAAATTGGTGGCATAGTACACATATGGGGGGGCAGATACCCATATGCCCCCAGCAGTGCCAGATGCACATATGTCCCCAATAATGCCAAATACACATATGCCCCCAGTATAGTGCCAGATACGCATATGCCCCCATTATAGTGCCAGGTACACATATGGCCCCCAATAGTGCCATATACACATATGCCCCCTGCAGTGCAACTCGCCACTGCTGCTGCCTAGGGCCGGTTCTGCTGTCACTGTATCCGAGGAGAGAAGAGCGCAGCGCGCAATTTGCCTGCACTCTCCTCTCCTACCCTATGTCCGGTCTCTGGCGGTGGCGTGAATCTCAAATCAGGTGCCGGTTCATGAGACAATCAGAGCTTGCAGTCCGGCAGTGGTGGCTCCTGATTTGCTGCCGGTCCATGAGCTTTGATTGGCTCACGAACCTGCGCTTGATTTGTGATATACGCCGCCACCTGAGGGAGACCGGACTGAAAGCAGGAGATGGGCAGGACATGGGCAAGAGAGGCGCACTTCACTCTCCTCCCCTCGGATACAACGTCTGCAAGGTGGTCGGGCTGGCGGTACTGCTTACCAGCTGACAATTTCTTACTGGTACGCAGTACCTCCATACTTGCAGCACTGTCTGTAACACTTCCAGTCTTCTTTAATTTCTGATTAACAATAGTGTTGTGTATGATGTTCTCACTATGGGCGTAATTCAGACCTGATCGCAGCAGCAAATTTGTTAGCAGTTGGGCAAAACCATGTGCACTGCAGGGGGGCAGATATAATATTTGCAGAGAGAGTTAGATTTGGGTTGGTTATTTTGTTTCTGTGCAGGGTAAATACTGGCTGCTTTATTTTTACACTGCAATTTAGATTGCAGATTGAACACACCCCACCCAAATCTAACTTCCTCTGTATGTGTTATATCTGCCCCCCACCCCCACCCCCCCTGCAGTGCACATGGTTTTGCCCAACTGCTAACAAATTTGCTGCTGCGATCAGGTCTGAATTACCCCCTATATTTCTTGTTAAAGTCCATTGCTTGGGACAGCTGTCTAATCCAACCATCAGAATGATTTCTATACGTTCTTCTTAAAGGGTATTTGGTAAAGAAATATATGTATTCAATATGTACTGTACTGTGGGGGTAATTCCAAGTTGATCGCAGCAGGAAATATTTTAGCAGTTGGGCAAAACCATATGCACTGCAGGGGGGGCAGATGTAAGATGTACAGAAAGAGTTAGATTTGGGTGGGTTATTTTGTTTCTGTGCAGGGTAAATACTGGCTGCTTTATTTTTACACTGCAATTTAGATTGCAGATTGAACACACCACACCCAAATCTAACTCTCTCTGCACATGTTATATCTGCCCCCCCCCCCCCCCTGCAGTGCACATGGTTTTGTCCAACTGTTAAAAAAATTCCCTGCTGCGATCAACTTGGAATTACCCCCTGTATGTAGATTATATTTTTGTGGCCAAAGTAGCATTTTGTTAAAAAGTGTTACTTTTCCTTATGTATGGAGGCTTCTGGACAACCCTGTATAATGATGTTATGTGTATAATTTTTTACAGCATTTGCTATGTTACTACTGTATATTATAATGGCCTAATTCAACAGTGATCGCAATGCTGCGAAAAAACACAGATCGTCTGAGTATCGTCCGTCTGCGCATGCGCAGCATTTTGATTTACAGCAGTTGGTGGCAGCGTTGCGGGGAATGGTTCGAACAATGCAGGCCTGTCTGGACTGTTTTCAGGGTGGCTGCGGTGACGTCACTAAGAAAAAGATGGCGCCAGTTCCGCTGCAAATGCAGCCATTCTGCGTATGCAGAGGGTCAACCTTAATTTCACATTCTGCGATGCGATCACAATTGAATTGCAATCGCACCAATGGCAGTGATTAGCATGCTGGGTGGCCCCCAACATGCGATAGGAAGCAGTAGCAGTTCTGCTATTTAGCAGAATCTGCTACTGAACCTAAATGAGGTTCATTATGGAGAATGGAGTTGTTTTTATTGTGTTTGTAATGGAGAAAGAAAGGAAAATATGGAAATGTTATTGGGACTGAATTTGTGACAATCAAAATTGTGGTTAATATGTTTGTAATTTTCATTATAAGGCACCGCAAGTGTTTTGTAGCGCTGTATACACAGCACACATTAGAACAATACAAGGTACACAGAACTTAACATTACAGTAACTGAAAAACTAAAACAGAACAGTTAACAATTAGCATCAGAATTCGCAACCTTACATACCCTAGACTCCTCCCCCCTCCCAGCCTGGCTGGCAAACGACACTCGTACCTTACCTTTAAAGGGGAGTTCTTCACAGCTGCTCTGTTTTGATCAGTCACATGCCGTCAGCTGTGCTAGACTGGAGGGAGAAATACACTGAAATCAACAAACAGGTAAGACACACTTTTTTTTTTACTCTACAGCATACTGTTCCTATTGCCACAATTATTAAATTGTAATTAGCACATTTGCTTCGCTAGTAGACACCAAGTGCAATTTAGCATATCCTGTAGTCAGTTGCAAATTATAAACATGCAACCGCTTTCAGTGACACGCATTGTACTTTCCGTAATACGCACACAAGTATTTTGGGAGTGTGAGTCCACTAAGCCATCTTCCTGCAACCACCCAGTAACACATTTTCATGACATTTCCATCGCAACTCTGGCTCTGTGCGCTACCTGGGCACATGCACAGTCTGACTTAGATGTATGCACAGAAGAAAAATGTGCTCCACTGCATCTGACATCAGCAGTACATGTGACTCAGAACCAGGCACAGGGTAGGGTGGCAATTTGACTATGGTACAGTGAAGTCATGAGGAAGGAAAAAGTTGTAAAAGTCACATAGGTTTTAAATAGAGATGAGCGGGTTTGGATTTACTCGGTTCTTTACACCAGAATTATTGCCATTTCTTATTTTCTGGATTTTTCTTATTGGCTAACCAAAACACGTGACGTCCGATAGCCAATAAGGAGATTCGGGTAAATCCGAGTAAATCTGAGTAAAACCGAACCCGCTCATCTCTAGTTTTAAATAAGGGATTGATTACGCTAAGTTATCTCAGTATTACATTGCACACATATCCTTTACTATATACAGCTTTAACATCATAGAAAGGGATACAAGCTGTTTGCATATGGCAGATATTAGGCATCTGCTAGAGTTCATAATATAATTAATCAATGACTTTAGATTGTTCCCAAGTTGGAAATACAGCAAGTAATGTATGTTTACTTGGGAAAAGCACAATTAAAGCATTTATTGTTTTAATATCTCACAAGAACATTTAGTGCATTTAGCCATAAATGCATTACAGTACCTTATGCAAGTTATGTATTCAAATTAGCTAATGTCCCATATACATGGAGTCTACTGGGATATACATTACATTGCTGAACCTCTGTTTCCTGTATCATCAGTTTACCGCAGAGAGTATGCTGCAACATTTTGCATTTCGCCACAATAACAGCTGAATGTACAGAATGAAATGTATGCACTGAAAAGGATCTGTTAGTTTTACACAAATCATGCTGAATCCAAACACAATGCTTAAACCAGTGGTTCCCAAACTGTGTGCCTAGGCACCCTGGGGTGCCTTGGGACACTTGCAGGGGTGCCATGATTTGGTGGTCCAGGACCAATTAAAATTATTTATGGTCAATGTAATAAGCAAAACCAGTTCTTGTGGCTGCCAATCATAAAATATGTGGCCAAACAGAAGCAATTCCTGTCCCTCACCACACAATTTAATTTATGGATGACACAAAAACACAATTTACTTTATTTAATATTTCTTTCTAAATGTTCCAATAAGAAGCTTTTGTGCTGGAAGTGCCGTGAAAAAAAATCTGATGCTGTAGGGCGCCGTGATTCCAAAAAGTTTGGGAACCACTGGCTTAAACTATTGTTTTGAAATAAAATACACATTCACTATAAGCTTTGCATAAAAGGCAAATATGGAAAAATAAAATACTCTAATACATCAGATATAGTACATCTCTCTATCTTGTATACAAGGAAAAATATTTCTAAAACGCACCCACAAATTAATTTAACCACTCAACTGACGATTCCCCCCTCCAAAAAAAATGCCCAGAAATTGTTGACAGCTGCCAGGTACACAGGAGAGGGGGGCGGGGGGGTCTGGGTGTGGCTTGGGGGTGGTTTGGTTTACATTTTCCAAGCGGCTGCTATTGTCTGCTGTCGGGGAGGATCATTAGTACGACTCGCATCTAATGCGAGTTGTACTAATGTATGGCCAGCATAACTGTAGGTATGCTAGACTAGTGGTTCTCAAACTGTGTACCGTAGCACCCTGGGGTGCCGCGGGGCACTTGCAGGGGTGCCTTGGATTGGTTGTCTAGGACCAATTCAAATTATTTATGATCAATATAATAGGCAAGACCAGTTCTGGTGGCTGTCAATCATAAAATATGTGGACAAACAAAAGCAAATCTTTTCCGTCGCCACATAATTGAACCTAAGGATGACATATAAACACAATTTACATAATTTAATATTTTTTTCTAAAATTTCTCATAAAAAAACTTTTGACCTAGGCGTGCCGTGAAAAAAAATTCTGATACACCAGGGCGCTGTGATTCAAAAAAGTTGGGGAACCACTGCGCTAGACTGTTCCTTCCCAATCTTAACTCTCAGTTGCAAGTGGGCCCAATGCCTGATTTGAGAAAATCTGTATACGCACTTACGCATGCACACTAGTTTCTTTTCATGTGCAGAACCAAAAAGAACTTTATGCTACAGCAACTAAATGAAAAAAGTTTCAACATCAACACCATAAATTTGTTGAAACACAGAAACAGAACTCAGTTGTGTGTTGTTGATGTTATGTAATTGACCAAAATTGCTATCATTTGTTTTCTCTCAATTTGTTTAACTATCTGGGTCCCCTATTTGTGTGTTATCCAAACTGACATATACTGTAAGTAGGTACCTGCACAGTGGTGACACAGGGCTATGTTTTTGATTCCAACCATGGAAATATTAGTGTGGCATTTTATAAACAGTATTTGCCTTGTGGTTAGCTTTCCTCTAGTTTCCTCCCACACTCCAAAAGCATGCATGCAGGCTACTAACAAGTACAGTATGTGTGTATGTGGGGTAGAGAATTTAGGGGTGTGTTCCTTACCAACCAATCAAATTCTAGTTATCATTTATTTTGTACATTCTATACAGTGTTAGCTTGACTGATTGGTTGATATGGGCAAAAACTCCCCTTTTCCTTTATAGAACGTTTGATAAATTTCCCTCTTATTCTATAAACTTTTCTGTAATCTAGAGCAATGTAAATGAATAAATATTTTTTGTGGAAAGCGCTTCTGAGTTATTTATTTTTTAAATTATTGAATGTTATTTCTAGAGTGCTGAAATACATAGCAGTGCAGTACACTGAGGGGATCATGACATCAACAAATGACATACAGTAACATCACACTGAGGGGCAGATGTATTAAGCCTGGTGAAGTGATAAAGTGGAAGGTGATAACGCACTAGCCAATCAGCTCCTAACTTCCATGTTACAGGCTGGGTTTGAAAAATGACAGTTAGGAGCTCACTGGCTGGTGCGTTATCACCTTCCACTTTATCACTTCACCAGGCTTAATACATCTGCCCCTGAGTGTAAAGATGGTTCTAACCAAATTAGTTTACACTATAATGGGTAGCGCCAGCACAAGTCATGGCCACCGAGAGGATGGGGGTGCAGGTACTAATTACCCAGCTCCAGCAGGGACAAATGCCTCTCTTTGCAATGCTTTGCTGCAGCACACATACTATTCTTAATTGATTTTCCTAATGGGACGTGGCCATGAATACCCTATTTGGACACGGGGCGTGTCCAAACAGGCATGGCTGAATAACCATTGCCAATCATGTCTCATTGGCCCTGTCACATGGTATATAAGGAAGTGAAATAACAATTGTGACGGCTGATGGGAAAGTGTGTGTGGCGCTGTTATTACAAGACAGCAGCATTATAAACCACCATTATCAAATTAGTCATTGGTGGATGTTATTACTGTGCATTTACCTATCCTTTTGGTATGAAACGGAGAGGTAGCAGGTGGTGGAGACACAAAACAAGGACCAGTCACTGTAGACATCTTAAAATAGTCAGGTGATGTCACACATAACTGTCCTTTAATGTTTATAACAATTGAACCTCTATGTCATTTTGGAGAAGGCTTTTGATCTGTGTGGGTAAATTAGAGCAGCTGGGAGGATCCCAGTTGCTTTATTTCAAATCATACTGCTCCAAGCAGAGATAAAACCTATATACTCCATGTGAGGTGGCTGCCAGCAAGGATCCAGAGTAGATCACCAAAGTAAGTGTATGTACTGTGTATGTATATATATATATATATATATACATACACATACACACACACACACACATATATATATATATATATATACACACACACACATATATATATATATATACACACACACACACACACACACACACATATATATATATATATATATATATATACATACACATACACATATATATATATATATATATACATACACATACATATACACACACACACACACACACACACACATACACACATACACACATACACACACACACACACATACAGTATAATATATATAGAATAATCTTATGTAGAAAAAAGTATTCTTTAGAAGGACCTTTCCTAGGGCATGGTCTCCATCTGCCGCCTAGTAACCAACCTCTTCTGTGATTCAAAGATCTGCATGTTTGTAACACAAATTCTGCTTTTTAAGTGGAAGTAATAAGATGTGAAGCCAACTATCCACATCAGAGCCGGAACTACCATTGGTGCAGCAGGTGCAGTGGGCCGGGCCCCTGAGGACTAAGGAGCCCACTGTTGCCCAACCCACCAAGGAGTTAATTAATTATAGTTAATTATATTTTTGGACCTGGGCCCACCACTCACAAGTTCCTCCACTGGTTCACATACTGCTTTGGTAGTATAGGCTTGTCTCCTACATGGAACGAGCTTTTATTTGGGTCCAGGTGACTAAGGGGAAAACATATCACCTGGTGATCCGCCTTCCCAGGCAAATAGGTTGTGTATACAACAGGACCTGCAATGAGAACAATCTTCTGCCAAGAGCTGCTGTGTGTACCCAGGCAGATGCATCAAATTAATCTGTATGAACTTTGATAATAATTTCAAGTAATTCAGGATGAAAGTAAAAGACTAGTTAAATGTATTACACATGCCTTAAAGGATGGCAGTGTCAATATTCCCATTCACACCCAGGGAATGGTTTACCAGTGCCCCTGAAGAATCCTACAGGCAAATTATTTATATAATCTATCAAGTCTTTAGCGCAAAAAGAAAATGAAGGCTGGTGTTAAATCAGTGCACACTTCCCTTTACCAAGCAAGGTTCGACCAGTTGTAGCCTCCTGGCTGAATGCAAAGTCATTTACACAACTGGGGCATTGGAACCAAGGTCATGGTCAAACTTTTTATTCGCTCAAGTAAAATCAGTATCAGGCTGGTGAATGTTTTGTCTAACATATGAACTTGGTGCTTTTATAATAAATTTCAACTTGTTGGAGATCTATATTCAAAGCCTAATGTTCATACTGTGATATTCACCTTGCAAGCAATGGGAGTCATTGAACTGTCAGAGGGATGTTCGCACGGCCATTTACCTTTGTGCAAACATCCAGTATACCCTTTAAAACTTCACTTCTTAATACTATCCTGTCACTCTCGATCTAAGCACTTGTTATGGACATACAAGGATCCTCATACATCAATTTGCAAGCAGGATTCTTGAACTGAGGACTGGACTCCATTGAGGCTCTGGTAGATGATGTTGTTTCTTTTCTTATATCTCTGTACTGAATATTGCTTGTAATTTTAGGAACTACAGTAGAAAACATCAAATGCATTCTTAAAAGTACTGATTGTCCCTTACTACGGCATGCAACAAAATCCAAGAAACCTTTAGTTCATTAGAAATTTCATAAGTCACAGAACAATAAGTTAGTATAATAAGAAAACCTAGTATTGCATTAGATTGTAAGAATTGTACATCATATTCATACAGCTATATACATAAAGCAATAAAACAGTAGTTGAATTTGCAATCTCTCCTCATTATTCAGTCAGAAAATATTGCATAATGTTCATAACTAGATGTTTTCTAAAAAAAAATACCTTATGTATATTTTTATTCAGAATCTACAATATTTAAAACATGATATAGGAAGCACATATTCTGAAAGTAAGTACAATGAGACAATGTAAAAGGAAAAC
The DNA here is from genome assembly GCF_028390025.1 of Pseudophryne corroboree. Lineage (NCBI taxonomy): Eukaryota > Metazoa > Chordata > Amphibia > Anura > Myobatrachidae > Pseudophryne > Pseudophryne corroboree. Next base: position 115,368,116 of record NC_086450.1, read on the forward strand.
AAGGGCATAGTTATAGTACTTACTGTATATATACTTTTAAAGCTCACTCATGCCACAATGTCAGGCAATTATCGCCATATGCTTTTACAGTATAGGCTATGTGGGCTAAAAATGATCCGTTAAAGATCTCCCAACATTCAGAGAATTGTTATCACACATGATGAAAGATATGGTTGGAAAAAGATGTAAATTTAATGTATATGTGCTTTCATCTTCTGGAGACATTAGACCAACAGCTGTTGCTATTACTCAACTGCCATGTTTGTCTAGCTTAAGTCAAAAGCAGAGATAGGCAATCTTTGGCACTCCAGCTACTGAGGAACTAAAAGTCACCAGTGGTGCTGCCACTGCCACCCGACCCTACCCCTATTTAGTGTTCCTTTTTGCAGCACCCTATTTCCAGAGATATCTTTGGAAATATGGCATCCTGCAGTGAAAGAAAAGACTCTGGCACTGTGCCAGAGTTTTTGCTATCTTCTGCACATGCAAATGAAGGGCAAATGTCATCATTTATTACAGTAAAGTTAAATCTTATTAAGTTCTTAAAAGTGAAATCTTATTGAGAAGTAAGGAGGGGTGCAAGTGCAATTTAATTATTTTTTTTTCTTTTTGAATTGTATGCATGGAAAATACATATTTGTATACCATATTGTCTGCTTAGAAAATGCATGCTTTTGCATGTAGTGCACAAACACTGGCCAGATTTGTTTTTATACTTTAATTAAGACATAAGCTAGGATGAACCCTACTCCCAACTCTAAATCTGTCAATACATTTTAAATGCACCTTCTCTGCAGCTGAACATGGATTCATCAAGTTACAAAAATTCCACTTTGCATCGGGATTTATTTTACTTCCGACTCTAAATGAGACACAGTGTAACCAAACCTACTGCAGACTGTACTCCCAGATGTAAAATAATAACTAAACATGGGGTTCTGTCTCTCTAACAAATCCGCTGTAGGACTCTATTAAACTAAAATAAAAATAAAAAATAATTTCCAGGAACAAATATACTGTAGCAAACTTTGAAAAATAAACATGTGGTTCCTGCACATTAAAAAAAATAGTATAACCCGTGTACAGGCTCTCACTAAACATTTTAAAATAATTTTGCAGGGACTGTTCTAAAAGAGGAAGCACCATGTCAGTCACCTTAAAGAGCATTAAGAAACTTGGGAAGGAGAATTCATCTTTTGAGTATGATGAATCAGGTACGGTAAATGTATAATTCAGTTTTTTAGAAAACCAATAATTGGAGTTTGAAAATTACATTTTTGTCATTTTGCAAGGAAATCTGTAAGAGACAGAACATGAAAACTATAAATCATTCTTTAGTGAAATGGTAGTTCCAAATATTTAGATATTCTTTACAGTAACAGCAGAAAATATTAATGGTTACATTTGGCAATTACCCTATATACTCGAGTATAAGCCGACTTTTTCAGCACTTTTTTTAATGCTGAAAAAGCCCCTTCGGCTTATACTTGAGTCAGTGCCTGGGAAGGAGGGACACGGAGGGTACAGCGCGCGCCTCTCCTGTGTCCCTCCTGCGTCTCCGGCGGCAGCGGCGGGTCTATTAAATGAAGTAGCCGTTCGTGAGCTCTGATTGGCTCACGAACCGGCACTTCATTTAACAGACCCGCCGCCGGAGATGCAGGAGGGACACAGGAGAGGCGCGCGCTGTACCCTCGTTGTGTCCCTCCTTCACAAGACAGCGGGGGAGCGGGGGGAGCTGTACCTGGCACTGGGGGAGCATGTTTTGCACTTGGGGGGGGGGGCATATGTGGAACTGAGGGGGCATATCTGGCAGTATGAGGGCATATCTGGCACTGTGGGGGCATATCTGGCACTATGAGGGCATATCTGGCACTGAGGGGGCATATCTGGCAGTGTGAGGACATATCTGGCACTGTGGGAGCATATCTGGCACTGTGAGGGCATATCTGGCACTGTGGGGGCATATCTGGCAGTATGAGGGCATATCTGGCACTGTGGGGGCATATCTGGCACTATGAGGGCATATCTGGCACTATGAGGGCTGTGTACGGCTAGAGCTGCATTTCCCACCCTAGGTTTATACTCGAGTCAATAAGTTTTCCCAGGTTTTTGTGGTAAAATTAGGTGCCTCGGCTTATATTCGGGTCGACTTATACTCGAGTATATACGGTATATGTACTGTAAGGGTTACATAGAATATGTAAAGTTGGATAAAAAGATGAGACAAACTCAGGAAATGGTATATAGTTCTTCTTCTTCTTTTTCTTCATCTCCTCCTCCTCCTCCTCCTCCATCTACATCTTCTTTTTATTCTTCTCATGATTTTCATAGCATTGTTTTTTTACTTGTTTTTACTGAAAGCTCATACCTTCAGATGTAAATAGATAACATGTAGAGGTTAATGCAAGCTAAAAATATGACAGTACTAAACTCCACTACTGAAAATGTATAAATTCCTACGTACAATTCTGTATGGAGTTAGATCCCGCTGTTTCATTATGCTTTGCTTCTTGCTCAGAGCTATTGCTAGGCATTTGTTAGTTGAAGGCCTCTATTTACTGCAGAGTGCTGAAAAAAAAATCACAAATAAACATGGGGCATAGAAAGAAAGACAGGACACCACTGGTCTGTGCCCCCAGCCCCCCATAGCACTTACACTTCTTACAGCTATGCTAGTTATGATCAAATGTCAGTTTGTGCGATATGTTGCTTGTGCAATATACTGAAATACAGTATCTCATCATTTTGGGTATGTTAGGCTAGTGGCCAACAAGCACAATGTAATAATACTGTTGGTTAAAAATAAGGAATATACATTATGTCCTATTTACTGTACTTATCATTTCCTAGGCAGGAGTTAAGGGACAGAGATTATGTTGTGCTCACTAGCTCTAATAAACTCTTACTAGAGCATGACATTCTTGTGATAAAATCTGTCAATGAATAAATTTATTTATTTTATTTATTAGCAGTTTCTTATATAGCGCAGCATATTCCGTTGCGCTTTACAATTAGAACAACAATTATAGAACAAAACTGGGCAAAGACAGACAGACAGATAGACAGACAGAGGTAGGAAGGCCCTGCTCGTAAGCTTACAATCTATAGGGAAATAGGCATTGATACACAAGGATAGATGCTATAATGGTTCCCCAGGTTGCTAGGTTCTTAATGGGTTGTATATGATATGATCACCCAGCAATGTTGGAAGACAAAATGTGAGTTTATGTGGACTGTACAGAGGGGATGTAACTTGATAGGGAAGCTGTTAAGGTTATGTGTGTGGGTCTGAAATTTGGTAGGCTTGTCTAAAGAGATGAGTTTTCAGAGAACGTTTAATGGTTTGGAGACTAAAGGAGGTTCTTGTTGTGCGTGGGAGTGCATTACACAGAGTGGGTGAAGCCCGGGTAAAGTCCTGTAATTTTGAGTGGGAACAGGTAATACATGTGGATGAGAGACGCAGATCTTGTGCAGAGCGGAGAGGTCTGGTAGGGAGATATTTTGAGATGAGTGAGGAGATGTGTGATGGTGCAGTTTGGTTAATAGCCTTGTATGTAAGTAAAAGTATTTTATATTTGACACGGTAGAAAACCGATAACCAATGGAGGGACTGACAGAGCGGATCAGCAGATGAAGAACGTCTGGCGAGGAAGATAAGCCTCGCAGCTTGATTTAAAATGGATTGAAGTGGTGATAGCCTATGTTTGGAAAGACCAGTAAGGAGACTATAACAATAATCAATGCGGGAGATGATGAGTGCATGGATTAGAGTTTTTGCAGTGTCTTGTGTAAGAACTGGGCGTATTTTGGATATGTTTTTAAGGTGCATGTAACATGATTTAGAGACAGATTGAATGTGTGGAACAAAGGACAGTTCAGAGTCAAGGGTGACACCTAGGCAACGAGCTTGTGGGGTGGGGTGGATAGTTGCATTGTCAACAGTTATAGAGATATCAGGTTGGTAACTACTCTTAGCTGGTGGGAAAATAATTAATTCGGTTTTGGAATGTTGAGTTTGAGGTGGCGAGATGACATCCAAGATGAAATGGCAGACAGGCATCCAGTGACACGAGCCAATACTGGTGGTGACAAATCTGGGGAGGATAGGTAGATTTGAGTATCATCAGCGTACAAATGATACTGAAATCCAAAGGAGCTGATTAGTTTACCAAGAGAAGAGGTATAGATTGAGAAAAGCAGAGGACCTAAGACTGAGCCTTGCGGTACTCCAACTGATAGAGGTAGAGAAGAGGAGGTAGCATCAGAGAAGTGAACACTGAAAGAGCGATTAGATAGGTAGGATGAGAACCAAGAAAGGGCTGTGTCCTGAAGACCTAGGGATTGTAGTGTTTGTATGAGAAGAGAGTGGTCAACAGTGTCAAAAGCAGCAGAGAGATCTAGAAGAATAAGTAGTGTGTAATGGCCTTTTGATCAAGCAGTGACTAGATCATTCACTACTTTGGTCAGTGCCGTCTCTGTGGAGTGTTGGGCACGAAAGCCTGACTGAAGTGGGTCCAATAAGTTGTGCGAGTTAAGAAAGTGTGTAAGGCGAGTGTAGGCAAGCCTCTCAAGTAGCTTGGAGGGACTGGGTAGCTGAGAAATGGGAAGGTAGTTAGAGAGTGTGTTTGGGTCAGAGTTGTGTTTTTTTAGAATGGGAGTAATGACTGCATGTTTAAACAGAGAGGGAAAGATACCAGTAGAGAGAGAGAGATTACAGATTTTAGTTAAGGTTGGGATAAGCACAGGAGACAAAGTTTTACTGACCTGTGAGGGTATAGGATCAAGAGGAGAGGTAGTGGAGTAGGAGGATGAAAAGAGTGTTGATACTTCATCTTCACTTGTGGGATCAAATGAAGAGAAAGTGCCAGAGGGTTCAGGTAGGGAATTGAGCAGGTCACTGGCTGAGTTAGAGCATACCATTTCATCTCGGATTTTATCAATCTTATCCTTGAAGTAGGAAGCAAGTTCTTGTGCACGGATAGTAGCTAGTGGGGGAGGTGAGGGAGGGTAAAGAAGTGATTTAAATGTATTAAAAAGTCGCTTGGGGTTGTTGGCATGATAAGAGATGAGAGATTGGAAATATGTTTGTTTGGCAGTGTCCAGGGCCTGACGATAGGAGTGGTAGGTAGTCTTATATGTGAGAAAGTCACTTGGATTCTGAGATTTCCGCCACTGACGTTCTACTTTACGTGACAGTTTTTGTAGGTGTCTTGTTGATTTAGAGTGCCATGGTTGGCATCTAAGCCTACGTGGAGTGTGATGGGTAGCTGGAGCCACTTCATCAAGGGCACTCTCTAGGGTCTGGTGCAGGTGTAATACAGCAGTGTCAGGTGTAGTAAATGTAGAGATTGGTGAGAGCAGTTGTTGCAGAGAAGTGGAAAATTGTTGAAAATGTATATTGTTAGTATTTCTGCGGGTAAATCAATCAATCAATGATATCATACTTTAATGCATCTAGACACAGATAACTAGCTATTGCTTTGCAAAAGTAATAATTTACTTAGAATGATTAAAATTTTGCCACCAAAGCCATGTAGAGAAGTGACACCTAGAGGCTTTAAGGGGGTACTACAGATCTAAATTAAATACTGTTTTTGACTTTCCAGAATTAAGGAGTGTCTTTGCTCTCTACAGTATACACAGGGGTGCAAGTGGGCGGGTACGGGTGGGTACGGCGTAACCTTATGAATTTAGCCATGGGTACGCCGTACCCATGCCAACGGGCCGACGCTCGCTCCCTCCGCTGCTGCTGCTGCTCACCACCGCTGCATGAGGGAAGGAGACCGCAGCGTGCACCTATCCTGCCCCTCAGTGTCTTCAATTCAGCGCTGGCCCGTGAGCCAATCAGACCTCATTGGCTGCTGGACCGCAAGCTTTGATTGGCTCATGGGTCGGCGTTAAATTGAAGGTAGAGACCCGCAAAGCCGCTGGAGACTGAGGGCAGGAGAGGCGAAGGCTGCGCTCTCCTCCCCTCACACACAGCACAGCAGCAGGGGAAGGGGGGGCATATCTGAAACTGGGGGCATATCTGGCACTGTGGGGACATGTGTATCTGGCACTGGGGGCATATCTGGCACTGCGGAGATATGTGTATCTGGCACTGGGGTATATCTGGCACTGTGGGGGCATTTCTGTATCTGTCACTGGGGGGACGTGTGTATTTGGCACTGGTGACATTTCTGTATCTGGCACTGGGGGCATATCTGGCACTGGGGGCATCTCTGTATCTGGCACTGGGGGCATATCTGGCACTGGGAGCATATCTGCCACTGGGGGGACATGTGTATCTGGCACTGGGGACATTTCTGTATCTGGCACTGGGGGGGCATTTGTGTATCTGGCACTGTGAGGCAATGTATATCTGGCACTCTGGGGGCATTTGTGTATCTGGCACTGTGGGGCAATGTGTATCTGGCACTGTGAGGCAATGTATATCTGGCACTCTGGGGGGCATTTGTGTATCTGGCACTGGGGGGGCATTTGTGTATCTGGCACTGTGAGGCAATGTATATCTGGCACTCTGGGGGCATTTGTGTATCTGGCACTGTGGGGCAATGTGTATCTGGCACTGTGAGGCAATGTATATCTGGCACTCTGGGGGCATTTGTGTATCTGGCACTGTGGGGCAATGTGTACAGTATATGGCACTGTGGGGCAATGTGTATCTGGCACTATTGGGGTCACATGTGTATCGGCCCCTCCCCCCATATGTGTATCACACCCCATGTGACATTTGGCCGCACCCATTTTTTGACACGGCACGCGCACACAGTACCTATGGGACATTTTTTCTACTTGCATCACTGAGTATACATATGCGTAACCATAACTTTGTGGCCCCCATAGCAACATATTGAAAGGGCCCTGTCCCACTCCTCTCTGCAGCAGTTATTCATTTTATGCCCCATAATAGTTCCCTAGATAATTTTTAGAACCATAGTAGTTCTCTAGTTTACATTGTAGTACTGCCAGTACACATTGGGGGTAATTCCAAGTTGATCGCAGCAGGAATTTTGTTAGCAGTTGGGCAAAACCATGTGCACTGCAGGGGAGGCAGATTTAACATGTGCAGAAAGAGTTAGATTTGGGTGTGGTGTGTTCAATCTGCAATCTAATTTGCAGTGTAAAAATAAAGCAGCCAGTATTTACTAGAGATGAGCGCCTGAAATTTTTCGGGTTTTGGGTTTTGGTTTTGGGTTCGGTTCCGCGGCCGTGTTTTGGGTTCGACCGCGTTTTGGCAAAACCTCACCGAATTTTTTTTGTCGGATTCGGGTGTGTTTTGGATTCGGGTGTTTTTTTAAAAAAACACTAAAAAACAGCTTAAATCATAGAATTTGGGGGTCATTTTGATCCCATATTATTATTAACCTCAAAAACCATAATTTCCACTCATTTTCAGTCTATTCTGAATACCTCACACCTCACAATATTATTTTTAGTCCTAAAATTTGCACCAAGGTCGCTGGATGACTAAGCTAAGCGACACTAGTGGCCGACACAAACACCTGGCCCATCTAGGAGTGGCACTGCAGTGTCACGCAGGATGTCCCTTTCAAAAAACCCTCCCCAATCAGCACATGACGCAAAGAAAAAAAGAGGCGCAATGAGGTAGCTGACTGTGTGAGTAAGATAAGCGACCCTAGTGGCCGACACAAACACCGGGCCCATTTAGGAGTGGCACTGCAGTGTCACGCAGGATGTCCCTTCCAAAAAACCCTCCCCAATCAGCACATGACGCAAAGAAAAAAAGAGGCGCAATGAGGTAGCTGACTGTGTGAGTAAGATTAGCGACCCTAGTGGCCGACACAAACACCGGGCCCATTTAGGAGTGGCACTGCAGTGTCACGCAGGATGTCCCTTCCAAAAAACCCTCCCCAATCAGCACATGACGCAAAGAAAAAAAGAGGCGCAATGAGGTAGCTGACTGTGTGAGTAAGATTAGCGACCCTAGTGGCCGACACAAACACCGGGCCCATTTAGGAGTGGCACTGCAGTGTCACGCAGGATGTCCCTTCCAAAAAACCCTCCCCAATCAGCACATGACGCAAAGAAAAAAAGAGGCGCAATGAGGTAGCTGACTGTGTGAGTAAGATTAGCGACCCTAGTGGCCGACACAAACACCGGGCCCATTTAGGAGTGGCACTGCAGTGTCACGCAGGATGTCCCTTCCAAAAAACCCTCCCCAATCAGCACATGACGCAAAGAAAAAAAGAGGCGCAATGAGGTAGCTGACTGTGTGAGTAAGATTAGCGACCCTAGTGGCCGACACAAACACCGGGCCCATTTAGGAGTGGCACTGCAGTGTCACGCAGGATGTCCCTTCCAAAAAACCCTCCCCAATCAGCACATGACGCAAAGAAAAAAAGAGGCGCAATGAGGTAGCTGACTGTGTGAGTAAGATTAGCGACCCTAGTGGCCGACACAAACACCGGGCCCATTTAGGAGTGGCACTGCAGTGTCACGCAGGATGTCCCTTCCAAAAAACCCTCCCCAATCAGCACATGACGCAAAGAAAAAAAGAGGCGCAATGAGGTAGCTGACTGTGTGAGTAAGATTAGCGACCCTAGTGGCCGACACAAACACCGGGCCCATTTAGGAGTGGCACTGCAGTGTCACGCAGGATGTCCCTTCCAAAAAACCCTCCCCAATCAGCACATGACGCAAAGAAAAAAAGAGGCGCAATGAGGTAGCTGACTGTGTGAGTAAGATTAACGACCCTAGTGGCCGACACAAACACCGGGCCCATTTAGGAGTGGCACTGCAGTGTCACGCAGGATGTCCCTTCCAAAAAACCCTCCCCAATCAGCACATGACGCAAAGAAAAAAAGAGGCGCAATGAGGTAGCTGACTGTGTGAGTAAGATTAGCGACCCTAGTGGCCGACACAAACACCGGGCCCATTTAGGAGTGGCACTGCAGTGTCACGCAGGATGTCCCTTCCAAAAAACCCTCCCCAATCAGCACATGACGCAAAGAAAAAAAGAGGCGCAATGAGGTAGCTGACTGTGTGAGTAAGATTAGCGACCCTAGTGGCCGACACAAACACCGGGCCCATTTAGGAGTGGCACTGCAGTGTCACGCAGGATGTCCCTTCCAAAAAACCCTCCCCAATCAGCACATGACGCAAAGAAAAAAAGAGGCGCAATGAGGTAGCTGACTGTGTGAGTAAGATTAGCGACCCTAGTGGCCGACACAAACACCGGGCCCATTTAGGAGTGGCACTGCAGTGTCACGCAGGATGTCCCTTCCAAAAAACCCTCCCCAATCAGCACATGACGCAAAGAAAAAAAGAGGCGCAATGAGGTAGCTGACTGTGTGAGTAAGATTAACGACCCTAGTGGCCGACACAAACACCGGGCCCATTTAGGAGTGGCACTGCAGTGTCACGCAGGATGTCCCTTCCAAAAAACCCTCCCCAATCAGCACATGACGCAAAGAAAAAAAGAGGCGCAATGAGGTAGCTGACTGTGTGAGTAAGATTAGCGACCCTAGTGGCCGACACAAACACCGGGCCCATTTAGGAGTGGCACTGCAGTGTCACGCAGGATGTCCCTTCCAAAAAACCCTCCCCAATCAGCACATGACGCAAAGAAAAAAAGAGGCGCAATGAGGTAGCTGACTGTGTGAGTAAGATTAGCGACCCTAGTGGCCGACACAAACACCGGGCCCATTTAGGAGTGGCACTGCAGTGTCACGCAGGATGTCCCTTCCAAAAAACCCTCCCCAATCAGCACATGACGCAAAGAAAAAAAGAGGCGCAATGAGGTAGCTGACTGTGTGAGTAAGATTAGCGACCCTAGTGGCCGACACAAACACCGGGCCCATTTAGGAGTGGCACTGCAGTGTCACGCAGGATGTCCCTTCCAAAAAACCCTCCCCAATCAGCACATGACGCAAAGAAAAAAAGAGGCGCAATGAGGTAGCTGACTGTGTGAGTAAGATTAACGACCCTAGTGGCCGACACAAACACCGGGCCCATTTAGGAGTGGCACTGCAGTGTCACGCAGGATGTCCCTTCCAAAAAACCCTCCCCAATCAGCACATGACGCAAAGAAAAAAAGAGGCGCAATGAGGTAGCTGACTGTGTGAGTAAGATTAGCGACCCTAGTGGCCGACACAAACACCGGGCCCATTTAGGAGTGGCACTGCAGTGTCACGCAGGATGTCCCTTCCAAAAAACCCTCCCCAAACAGCACATGACGCAAAGAAAAATAAAAGAAAAAAGAGGTGCAAGATGGAATTGTCCTTGGGCCCTCCCACCCACCCTTATGTTGTATAAACAAAACAGGACATGCACACTTTAACCAACCCATCATTTCAGTGACAGGGTCTGCCACACGACTGTGACTGATATGACGGGTTGGTTTGGACCCCCCCCAAAAAAGAAGCAATTAATCTCTCCTTGCACAAACTGGCTCTACAGAGGCAAGATGTCCACCTCATCATCACCCTCCGATATATCACCGTGTACATCCCCCTCCTCACAGATTATCAATTCGTCCCCACTGGAATCCACCATCTCAGCTCCCTGTGTACTTTGTGGAGGCAATTGCTGCTGGTCAATATCTCCGCGGAGGAATTGATTATAATTCATTTTAATGAACATCATCTTCTCCACATTTTCTGGATGTAACCTCGTACGCCGATTGCTGACAAGGTGAGCGGCGGCACTAAACACTCTTTCGGAGTACACACTTGTGGGAGGGCAACTTAGGTAGAATAAAGCCAGTTTGTGCAATGGCCTCCAAATTGCCTCTTTTTCCTGCCAGTATAAGTATGGACTGTGTGACGTGCCTACTTGGATGCGGTCACTCATATAATCCTCCACCATTCTTTCAATGGTGAGAGAATCATATGCAGTGACAGTAGACGACATGTCCGTAATCGTTGTCAGGTCCTTCAGTCCGGACCAGATGTCAGCATCAGCAGTCGCTCCAGACTGCCCTGCATCACCGCCAGCAGGTGGGCTCGGAATTCTGAGCCTTTTCCTCGCACCCCCAGTTGCGGGAGAATGTGAAGGAGGAGATGTTGACAGGTCGCGTTCCGCTTGACTTGACAATTTTCTCACCAGCAGGTCTTTCAACCCCAGCAGACTTGTGTCTGCCGGAAAGAGAGATCCAAGGTAGGCTTTAAATCTAGGATCGAGCACGGTGGCCAAAATGTAGTGCTCTGATTTCAACAGATTGACCACCCGTGAATCCTTGTTAAGCGAATTAAGGGCTCCATCCACAAGTCCCACATGCCTAGCGGAATCGCTCCGTGTTAGCTCCTCCTTCAATGTCTCCAGCTTCTTCTGCAAAAGCCTGATGAGGGGAATGACCTGACTCAGGCTGGCAGTGTCTGAACTGACTTCACGTGTGGCAAGTTCAAAGGGCATCAGAACCTTGCACAACGTTGAAATCATTCTCCACTGCGCTTGAGACAGGTGCATTCCACCTCCTATATCGTGCTCAATTGTATAGGCTTGAATGGCCTTTTGCTGCTCCTCCAACCTCTGAAGCATATATAGGGTTGAATTCCACCTCGTTACCACTTCTTGCTTCAGATGATGGCAGGGCAGGTTCAGGCGTTTTTGGTGTTGCTCCAGTCTTCTGTACGTGGTGCCTGTACGCCGAAAGTGTCCCGCAATTTTTCTGGCCACCGACAGCATCTCTTGCACGCCCCTGTCGTTTTTTAAATAATTCTGCACCACCAAATTCAAGGTATGTGCAAAACATGGGACGTGCTGGAATTTGCCCATATTTAATGCACACACAATATTGCTGGCGTTGTCCGATGCCACAAATCCACAGGAGAGTCCAATTGGGGTAAGCCATTCCGCGATGATCTTCCTCAGTTGCCGTAAGAGGTTTTCAGCTGTGTGCGTATTCTGGAAACCGGTGATACAAAGCGTAGCCTGCCTAGGAAAGAGTTGGCGTTTGCGAGATGCTGCTACTGGTGCCGCCGCTGCTGTTCTTGCGGCGGGAGTCCATACATCTACCCAGTGGGCTGTCACAGTCATATAGTCCTGACCCTGCCCTGCTCCACTTGTCCACATGTCCGTGGTTAAGTGGACATTGGGTACAACTGCATTTTTTAGGACACTGGTGAGTCTTTTTCTGAGGTCCGTGTACATTCTCGGTATCGCCTGCCTAGAGAAGTGGAACCTAGATGGTATTTGGTAACGGGGGCACGCTGCCTCAATAAATTGTCTAGTTCCCTGTGAACTAACGGCGGATACCAGACGCACGTCTAACACCAACATAGTTGTCAAGGCCTCAGTTATCCGCTTTGCAGCAGGATGACTGCTGTGATATTTCATCTTCCTCGCAAAGGACTGTTGAACAGTCAATTGCTTACTGGAAGTAGTACAAGTGGGCTTACGACTTCCCCTCTGGGATGACCATCGACTCCCAGCAGCAACAACAGCAGCGCCAGCAGCAGTAGGCGTTACACGCAAGGATGCATCGGAGGAATCCCAGGCAGGAGAGGACTCGTCAGAATTGCCAGTGACATTGCCTGCAGGACTATTGGCATTCCTGGGGAAGGAGGAAATTGACACTGAGGGAGTTGGTGGGGTGGTTTGCGTGAGCTTGGTTACAAGAGGAAGGGATTTACTGGTCAGTGGACTGCTTCCGCTGTCACCCAAAGTTTTTGAACTTGTCACTGACTTATTATGAATGCGCTGCAGGTGACGTATAAGGGAGGATGTTCCGAGGTGGTTAACGTCCTTACCCCTACTTATTACAGCTTGACAAAGGGAACACACGGCTTGACACCTGTTGTCCGCATTTCTGTTGAAATAGTTCCACACCGAAGAGCTGATTTTTTTGGTATTTTCACCAGGCATGTCAACGGCCATATTCCTCCCACGGACAACAGGTGTCTCCCCGGGTGCCTGACTTAAACAAACCACCTCACCATCAGAATCCTCCTGGTCAATTTCCTCCCCAGCGCCAGCAACACCCATATCCTCCTCATCCTGGTGTACTTCAACACTGACATCTTCAATCTGACTATCAGGAACTGGACTGCGGGTGCTCCTTCCAGCACTTGCAGGGGGCGTGCAAATGGTGGAAGGCGCATGCTCTTCACGTCCAGTGTTGGGAAGGTCAGGCATCGCAACCGACACAATTGGACTCTCCTTGTGGATTTGGGATTTCGAAGAACGCACAGTTCTTTGCGGTGCTACTGCTTTTGCCAGCTTGAGTCTTTTCATTTTTCTAGCGAGAGGCTGAGTGCCTCCATCCTCATGTGAAGCTGAACCACTAGCCATGAACATAGGCCAGGGCCTCAGCCGTTCCTTGCCACTCCGTGTGGTAAATGGCATATTGGCAAGTTTACGCTTCTCCTCCGACAATTTTATTTTAGGTTTTGGAGTCCTTTTTTTACTGATATTTGGTGTTTTGGATTTGACATGCTCTGTACTATGACATTGGGCATCGGCCTTGGCAGACGACGTTGCTGGCATTTCATCGTCTCGGCCATGACTAGTGGCAGCAGCTTCAGCACGAGGTGGAAGTGGATCTTGATCTTTCCCTAATTTTGGAACCTCAACATTTTTGTTCTCCATATTTTAATAGGCACAACTAAAAGGCACCTCAGGTAAACAATGGAGATGGATGGATACTAGTATACAATTATGGACGGACTGCCGAGTGCCGACACAGAGGTAGCTACAGCCGTGAACTACCGTACTGTGTCTGCTGCTAATATAGACTGGTTGATAAAGAGATGTCGTAGTATGTATGTATGAAGAAGAAAGAAAAAAAAACCACGGTTAGGTGGTATACAATTATGGACGGACTGCCGAGTGCCGACACAGAGGTAGCCACAGCCGTGAACTACCGTACTGTACTGTGTCTGCTGCTAATATAGACTGGTTGATAAAGAGATGTCGTAGTATGTATGTATGAAGAAGAAAGAAAAAAAAACCACGGGTAGGTGGTATACAATTATGGACGGACTGCCGAGTGCCGACACAGAGGTAGCCACAGCCGTGAACTACCGTACTGTACTGTGTCTGCTGCTAATATAGACTGGTTGATAAAGAGATGTAGTAGTATGTATGTATAAAGAAGAAAGAAAAAAAAACCACGGGTAGGTGGTATACAATTATGGACGGACTGCCGAGTGCCGACACAGAGGTAGCCACAGCCGTGAACTACCGTACTGTACTGTGTCTGCTGCTAATATAGACTGGTTGATAAAGAGATGTCGTAGTATGTATGTATGAAGAAGAAAGAAAAAAAAACCACGGTTAGGTGGTATACAATTATGGACGGACTGCCGAGTGCCGACACAGAGGTAGCCACAGCCGTGAACTACCGTACTGTACTGTGTCTGCTGCTAATATAGACTGGTTGATAAAGAGATGTCGTAGTATGTATGTATAAAGAAGAAAGAAAAAAAAACCACGGTTAGGTGGTATACAATTATGGACGGACTGCCGAGTGCCGACACAGAGGTAGCCACAGCCGTGAACTACCGTACTGTACTGTGTCTGCTGCTAATATAGACTGGTTGATAAAGAGATGTCGTAGTATGTATGTATGAAGAAGAAAGAAAAAAAAACCACGGTTAGGTGGTATACAATTATGGACGGACTACCGAGTGCCGACACAGAGGTAGCCACAGCCGTGAACTACCGTACTGTACTGTGTCTGCTGCTAATATAGACTGGTTGATAAAGAGATGTCGTAGTATGTATGTATAAAGAAGAAAGAAAAAAAACCCACGGTTAGGTGGTATACAATTATGGACGGACTGCCGAGTGCCGACACAGAGGTAGCCACAGCCGTGAACTACCGTACTGTACTGTGTCTGCTGCTAATATAGACTGGTTGATAAAGAGATGTAGTAGTATGTATGTATAAAGAAGAAAGAAAAAAAAACCACGGGTAGGTGGTATACAATTATGGATGGACTGCCGAGTGCCGACACAGAGGTAGCTACAGCCGTGAACTACCGTACTGTGTCTGCTGCGACTGGATGATAAATAATGATATAAAAAATATATATATATATCACTACTGCAGCCGGACAGGTATATATATTATATAATGACGGACCTGCTGGACACTGTCTGTCAGCAGAATGAGTTTTTTATAGAATAAAAAAAAAAACACCACACATGTGAAGTCACACGATGAGTGTTTAACTTTTTCAGGCAATCACAATATAGTATACTACTAACTATACTGGTGGTCAGGTCACTGGTCAGTCACACTGGCAGTGGCACTCCTGCAGCAAAAGTGTGCACTGTTTAATTTTAATATAATATGTACTCCTGGCTCCTGCTATAACCTATAACTGGCACTGCAGTGCTCCCCAGTCTCCCCCACAATTATAAGCTGTGTGAGCTGAGCACAGTCAGATATATAATATATACATAGATGATGCAGCACACTGGGCTGAGCAGTGCACACAGATATGGCATGTGACTGTCTTGTACTCCTGGCTCCTGCTATAACCTATAACTGGCACTGCAGTGCTCCCCAGTCTCCCCCACAATTATAAGCTGTGTGAGCTGAGCACAGTCAGATATATAATATATACATAGATGATGCAGGCATGCAGCACACTGGGCTGAGCAGTGCACACAGATATGGTATGTGACTGAGTCACTGTGTGTACCGTTTTTTTCAGGCAGAGAACGGATATATTAAATAAAACAACTGCACTGCTGGTGGTCACTGTGGTCATTCACTAAACTCTGCACTCTCTTCTACAGTATCAGCCTCAGGTCAATCTCTCTCTCTCTCTCTCCTAATCTAAATGGAGAGGACGCCAGCCACGTCCTCTCCCTATCAATCTCAATGCACGTGTGAAAATGGCGGCGACGCGCGGCTCCTTATATAGAATCTGAGTCTCGCGATAGAATCCGAGCCTCGCGAGAATCCGACAGCGTCATGATGACGTTCGGGCGCGCTCGGGTTAACCGAGCAAGGCGGGAAGATCCGAGTCGCTCGGACCCGTGAAAAAAAACATGAAGTTCGTGCGGGTTCGGATTCAGAGAAACCGAACCCGCTCATCTCTAGTATTTACCCTGCACAGAAATAAAATAACCCACCCAAATCTAACTCTCTCTGCACATGTTATATCTGCCTCCCCTGCAGTGCACATGGTTTTGCCCAACTGCTAAAAAATTTCCTGCTGCGATCAACTTGGAATTACCCCCATTATACCACACGGTATCCCCAATTCTCATTATGACATACAGTGCCCCCTGTTCATATTGTGCCACATTACAGTGCCCCAGTTCTTATTATATAACATTATGGTGCCCTCCACATTACAAAGAGAAGATCAGATTATGATGCTTTAAAGTGGCTTCCAGTATATATTGTGCCACATTTCAATGCCCCCTTACCATTATAACATCCAATACACACTTCTCTCATTGAAAATGTAATGTCACACAATTCAGGTTGGGCAGTGGATCAGATCCAATTGCTTTACAGGAAAATCTGGGAAATTGGTATGCAACTACATAACCTGGGTTCAGGCCCATTACCCATTATAGTTAGATCCATGTCTCTATATATTATTTCAAAAGAAAGAAACATATTTGGTGCTTCTGTTTTAGAGCACAACAGAAATGTGTGGGATATGTGTGACTATTTCCTCATTGTGCTACATTATGTTATCAGAACATGGAGAGATCAGAATGTTTTAATCTTCCTGTTATTGCTCTCTACTGTATGTAAGTAGGGCTACACTGGCCATCAGGCACTTCTAGCAAATAGGAGAAGGGCTGATCTCCTGATGTGCCGCTCCAGCATTACTGCTTGGCTGTATGGCAGACTAAGAGCCAGGGACTGGCCAACCAGCTCCACCTCCCGGCGCTCTGCTCGGCCACCCGACATACTGAAAAATGGAGGTGTGCAGCTAGGCCACACCCCCATGAGCCGTGACCACTCCCCTTGTTGTGCACACATATGCTACTGTAGATTGCCGGGGCCAGTGCAGACCCCCAGTCCGTCCCTGTATGTAAGCGGTGGAACATCTTGTTAATGGCACAGGAGATCTACGGTATTACAAGTGAAGAAACATTCTTCAAAGCGGACATACCGTACATACATAATCAAGACCGGTGCCAGGGTGTTCGGCGCCCTCCTGCAAAAAATACATTTGCGCCCTCCCATGCGTAATAAAGGGACGGTGTGTGCCAATGGGGTGTGGTCTCACATGGAAGGGGCGTGGACACACAATAGTACCCTCAATTCAAATTACGCCACACACAGTGTATCACAATCTTATTCTTGTTATACCACACGTAGTGCCCCTGATTCATATTACACCAAATAGTAGTGTACCTAATTCACATTATGATACACAGTAGTGATCCTTATACACAATACCCACAGTAGTGTCTCTAATATACACACAAAGCCCGCAGCAGTAGTGCCCCTTACACGTAACACCCACAGTAGTAGTGCCCCTTACACATAACGCCCACAGTAGTAGTGCCCCTTACACACAGCGCCCACAGTAGTCCTGCCACACACAACGCCCACAGTAGTTGTGCCACACACAACGCCCACAGTAGTAGTTCAACACTTAATGCCCCTTACACTAATGTCCACAGGAGGATTGGAGAGACTGGGGAGTGCTGTATTTACCGCACAGAGTGCTGTGGGCACCGCTGCCAAAAGTGCAGCGGGGAGGAGCAGGGCTGGCCCAAGCCTAATTTTTTCGGTAAGCGAATATAGATTTTGGCTCCCCTCACTGTGGATATTGTGGGTGGAGCTATAAAGCGGGTGGGGCATCAACTGGTGCCCCACTCACATAAAGCCAGTTCTACATAAAAGAAAAACTGAAAATATTGCTTTAGATATATAATATTCCAGATTTCATACATTATTATTATTTATAATTAGAAAACCCTGTTGTAATGCATCACTTACAGACCAGGCTTGATGCTCCCACATGTAATGTATATATACTACCGCCAAAGTTCTGTTTAACGCATGACACATTAATGCAGACTGTCTCACATCACAGGCAGTGAGCACTATAACCACCTGCTCTCTTCACACAGGGAACTTAGAAAGCAGAAATGTGTATACATGACTAAGGGGAACACTTACTTAGCAGTGATAAGAGCGAAGAAGTGAGCCAGTGCATAATATAAAATTATACAGAGCTGCTGATTGGTTAATGGGGCAACTTCTCCACTGGCTCACTTCTCCTCTCTTATCACTGCTTAATAAATGTCCCCCTAAATATATAATATATATATATTAAAAAAATCATAGTTTGTGGCTTTTTTTAAATTATTCTATTAAATTGGCTATCAGCAAATGAGGGCTTATAACCAATCAATAAGAATAATAAAATTAGGTAGGTGTGTGTGTGTGTGTGTGTGTGTGTGTGTGTGTGTGTGTGGGGGGGGGGGGGTTACTAGGAGCACCCTTACCACTAAATCCACCCCTGGAGGAAGAGCAATAGGGGGGTGGCTAAAAGGAGGCATTACATCTTATAGGAGTGTCGCAGACATGTCGCTGACAGCAGGTTGCCTACAGAGACACACAGGCGCTCATATAGAGGCCATACTCAGATGGAAAAATGGTACCTTCGAGAAATTGCACCTTCAAGTTTCGATGTTACTGCTAAGGACTCACCAAATGGCAGGCTACAGAGTTGCTAATGTTAGTAAGTGAAGCTGCCATCCAGGAATGAAAAGAGACACTCATCGGCTTTATCACAAGCTCAATCAATGTGGTTGGAGTAGCTATCGCTGTTACTTCCTTGGAAGCAGCAGCAATAGCTCTGTATGTAAATGCAGCAGAAAGTAGACCCCACCTGTTGTAGTAGTGATCCAAGCTGCGTCATCGGATGCAGCATTGGATGACTGCAACACCATCAAACAGCTTGTAGCACCCATGGGGTCCCGCTACCCACCCGTCGCAGATTCAAAGACAGATACCCTTCCTCCCACCCAAATGGCAGTGACATGCCTAACTTTTCACAAACGGAGGCCGCCGCAGCCTCATCCCGCCCCCAGACGGCATCAGACTGTCAAGCACTGGCAGTCTGATGGCATAGTGCATCTGTCATAGGAGTACCCATTCATGCTTATGCAGAACGGTTCCTGCACGTGTGCAAAGTACCGACTACTGGTACTTTGCGATAAACAATGCAACACTGTCCAGATCTGAATTATCCACATTGTGTTGTGATCGGACCAACAAATAATGGAATAGGACCCCAACTGCATCCACACCTCCAACCAGAGTTGGGACTGACCAAGGGGCATTACTGTATAATAAGTAGTGAATCAAGGGGCATTACTGTGTCTGGCATAATGTGTTACAAGGGGCATTACTGTGTCTGGCATAATGTGTTACAAGGGGCATTACTGTGTCTGTCATAATGTGTTACAAGGGGTATTACTGTCTGTGGCATAATGTGTTTTAAGGGGCACTACTGCTGCAACGTATAGCGTGTTATAAGGGGCACTACTACTGCGTGGATTTATGTGTTATATAAGGGGCTTTACTTCAGCATGGCATAATGTGTTATAAGGGGCACCACTACAGCATGGCATAATGTGTTATAAGGGGCATACTACTGCATGGCATAATGTGTGGCATACTATAAATGTGGGGGCCTTATGTGTAGCATACTGTAATTTGGGGATCGTACTGTGTAGGGAGGCCAATCCCGGGCCGTTTTTTCAATCCCGGGATTCGGGATTGAAAAACGCTCAATCCCGGGATTCCCAGGATCCCGGGATTGCAGTAGGGATCAGTGAAAAAGGGTGTAGGGAGCAGCGCTGGAGGGTAGGTAGCGGTGCGGGAGGGTTTAGGTAGCGGCGCGGAAGGGAGGGAGGGTGTAGGTAGTGGTGCAGGAGGGTGTAGGTAGCTGGGCGGGAGGATGTAGGTAGCGGTGCGGGAGGGTGTAGGTAGCTTGGCGGGAGGATGTAGGTAGCGGTGCTGCCGTCCATACATATAGAATAACATACTGACATTTATACTCAGAATACTGGGACACAAGAACTATGCTTTGCTGCCGTACATACATACAGAATAAGGACATATACCAAGATTTACACTCAGCATAGAGAACACAAGAAGTGGTGCTGTGCTGCCGTCCATACATACAGGTAGCAGGGAGGGTTGGTGCAGGTAGCGGCGCGGGAGGGAGTCTGTTAGCACTGCACGGAGAGAAGGTGGGTGAAAGCAAAACCACTTACTATTAAGCGGGCGGCAGCCATAGATAAACGCTGAGCGCAGCGGCATTTTAAATGAAGCGCCGGCCGCCAGCCAACCAGAGCTGGCGGACCGACAGCCAATCAGGGAAGCGGCCGCAGCAGTCGCTCCTGATTGGCTGCCGCTGCTAAGGCAGCTTCCCTGATTGGCTGCCGATCCGCCAGCTCAGATTGGCTGCCGATCCGCCAGCTCAGATTGGCTGGCGGCCGGCGCTACATTTGAAGTGCCGCCGCGTTCAGTGTTTATCTATGGCTGCCGCCCGCCTAATAGTAAGTAGTATTACTTACACACACCCTCCCGCGCATGCGCAATGTAATCCCGTGAATCCCGGGATTGGATGCTCCAATCCCGGGATTCAAATCCCGGCATTTTTGGGCCCAAATCCCGGGATCATTGGCCTCCCTAGTACTGTGTGTTACTATGAATTGAGCGTCCTGCAGTGTGGCTTACCATGAATTGGGGCCCTCCTGTGGCTGTGTTTTCCATTGGGGACCCTGTTGTGTAGTATAGACCTGCTTGGGGGGAAGTGGGCAGTGATAGCACTGCAGGCTCCAGCATCAGGTCTGCTGTCACTGTGAGAATCCTTGCTCAGTGTCACACTCTAAAGACCCCCTCACCTGAGTGCAGGAGTGACTGTTTCATGTCCGCTGCCCCGCTGAGGAGGAGGGGTTGTGAGTGCAGTTCCATCCCACATGTCGTAGAGCAGATAATACATCAGTGTAGTAGTAAACATGAGAATAATTCTGTATATTACCATTATTTTCCATACAAATTTTGTTTCCTGTCTTCTCTTGTGTATCTTTAGTGTGTGAGGTCACACTGGGCCCACATTATGCTGTGGTTTGGGTGTCTATTGCTCATATTTATATTCATTCAACCATCATCTGTCTCCGTTTCTGCTGTATAAGTGATGGAAAAGGGGAACGTGCCATAAGACCACGTCCCTCACAGAGAGGTCATGCACCTTTTCTGGCATGCGTGGGTGTGACCTCCTCGCTGTTCAGCACCCTACTCTATAAAATCCCTACAGTGAACACTAGCTAATCCAATAAAACTGCTAACTCAGGGCTTGGTCAAATGGAAAAATGCCTTCGCTGTTCTTTGTATGTGACCTACACCAATTAAGTGGCAGCTTTAACTAACGCAACCAACCAAATACAGTTAATAATGTACACTTGTATGCTGTGCTAATATAAATTATATCTGTAAAAGCATAGACTAAGAAGAAGGAGGAGTCAGGAATAGTAAAGGGAGGAGTCTATGCCAGGAGCCAGATGCTGACGCGAGGTGGGCCTGTATGATTTAAATGCCTTCAGAGAATTGGCCCACCCATGCTACAATTATCTGCCCTACCACAGATGCAGGGAGCCCAGCTACTATCGGGCCATGAGCTGACAGGGGCCCACCTTCCCTGTCAAAGTTACGTGTGTTATATACATTTATATCAACACATCCGGCACAGCCTCCTTCAAATTATAGCGCATTGGGTGCCCTCACAAGAACAACAGTTACCATCCACAAACGGTGCAGCACTCCAATAACTCACTGTAAGCATGTATTAACAGCAACGTTTCAATGCCTTTATTAGTATGGCATTTTCATCAGACAAAGAGCAAAAAAGAAACATCTTACCTTATAAAGACACATAATACAAGTGGCGCCATTCCAAACCGGGACCACACACCCGGACGGCAGCGCAGTGCAGAAGACGTCATCACATAGTGACATGCTACAGCAACTGACATCATCTGTGTAACCATAGTGACAGATCAACATAGAACTAAAATGAACGATGGCAGGACTAAAGAAACATAATTATAGCAGTTTACAAACAATACTGGTAAACAACCTCAATTACTAAGAGCCAAAACACTAATACCACTTTGTTCATTGAGACCTTTTAGAGCTAGAGTATCAAGACGTGAAATCCAGCGAGCCTCACATTGCAACAATTTTAGACTTCTATTGCTTCCTCGAATTGAAGCAGGCACATGAGCTATCATTCGGTATTTAAAAGGATGTCAAGCTGTGGGCAGCAGAAAAAAAATGTCTCCCTACCGGCTGTTCGCTTTTACCACTGGCCAAAGCAGACTTGATAGCCGATCGATGCGCAGCCATCCTATCCTTAAATGGACATTCAGTCTTTCCTATATAGGACTTGCCACAAGGGCAAATGATTTGGTAAACAGTATATTTTGAATTGCAAGTTAATTTGTGTTGAATATGTATAGGTTTACCAGTCTGGGGATGATAAAAGATATCGCCAGCAATCATGAATCGGCATGTAACCAGGGCCGGAGCTTCCACTAGGCAGCTTTAGGCAGCTGCCTAGGGGCACCAGGACCTGAGGGGGCAGCCTGCTACAGCTGCATGAAAAAGGTAGTGTGGTCCTACCTCTCACAGCCACCGTAATCCCCCAGGCACTCGTATCTACGGGTGTAGTATGGTATGCCGGTGGCCGGGCTCCTGGCGGCCAGCATACCAGTGCTGGAATCCCGACCACCGGCATACCGACAGCTGGGTGAGCACAAATGAGCGCCTTGTAGGCACGGTGGTGCGCTATGTGCGCAACACTATCTATTCTCCCTCCGGGGGGGGGGGGGGTTTGTGGTCCCCCAAGAGGGAGAAAGGGTGTCGGTATGCCGGGTGTCAGGATTCTGGCGCCGGGATCCCGACAGCTGGCAAACTGAAGACCACCCGTAAATACAGTAGCCGCGACTGCCAAGCGCCTGTATTGCAGCCTCCAGCTCCACCTCCACCCGGCACAGGCAGTAACTTTGACAGCTCCCGGAGTCCTGGCTGGGGGTGACATGCGGCGCTGCTCTTCATTCCAGGCTCTTTCACAGACTACTCAGTCCCAACTCGGCATCACAGCCTGCAGGTAAGATGGCTGCATTTGATAAGGAAAGAGGGAAAAGCAGCAGCCTGGGGATGGGGGGGATTGGGGATGGAGATGAGCAGCAGGCACACAGATGGTGGAGAGGATAGAACAGAAGACATTTAAAAGAGTGGGGGGTGGGGGGCGGGGGAGTGAGAGCAGCAGGAAACCACACAGACTGGGGAGATGGGGAGAAGAGAGCAGCCATGAAACAGACTGGAGATGGGGGAGAACAGCAGCATGCCTTTCACCTGAAGGGCGGGTAGGGGGAAGGGCAGTGGGCAGAAGTTTTGCCTAGGGTGCCGAGAAACCTTGCACCGGTACTGCATGTAACACATGAGCAACGGATACAACCCATTTTACCCACATGAACATTAGCATCAGTATTAGAAGACGTGTCTTAGACAAACTCAGATCAGCATCTGTTTGTTCTATGGGCCAAAATTTTTTAGATACTTTATCAATGATAGGGCTGACTATACTGGTTTAGAACAGCAGTCGCCAACCCGTCGCTCGCGAGCGCTGGGTAGCTCGGCACTGCTTTTTCAGTAGCTCGATGTGGCGGCGGCGCTGGATGCATATTAATATGGTGCCGTCCATCAGCCAATCATAGCACGCGTGCCGGCTCCTAATTGGCTGGCGGTCCGCACCATATTTCAAATGGCCGTGGCAGGAGACGTCAGTGGCAGCGCCGGTCGGAGTAGGAGACTGAGCTTCAAGACACATCACGCACTGTGCTAGTTCCAGCTCTCCTCATCTCATCCCCAGACACACATAAGCGAAATGGCAGCTGCGGGGGCAGTACTACTGTATCTGGTGAGTACTACTTGTATCTGGCACTGCAGGGGGGGGGGGGCATTATTTGTGTATCTGGCACTGTAGGAGGGGACATTATTTGTGTATTTGGCACTGCAGGGGGGGCATTATTTGTGTATCTGGCACTGCAGTGGGGGGGGGGGGGCATTATTTGTGTATCTGGCACTACAGGAAGGGACATTATTTGTGTATCTGGCACTGCAGGAGGGGACATTATTTGTGTATCTGGCACTGCAGGTGGGGACATTATTTGTGTATCTGGCACTGCTGGGAGGCATTATTTGTGTATCTGACACTGCTGGGGGGCATTATTTGTGTATCTGGCACTATACGAGGGTCGTCATTACTGTTGCAAGGCCACACCCACTTTTGTGAGACCGCACCTACTTTGTGAGCCCACACCCACTTTCACAGGAATGGGCGTGCATTGGGGGAGGGGGTAGCTCTTCCAGAGGTTTTTTTTTCCTGAAAGTAGCTCCCACCCCAATAAAGGTTGGAGACCACTGGTTTAGAATATACATTGGTACCTATCACTCCATTAGTAAGGGAAATAGCGACATCCAGAAAATGGACTTCACTATTACTGGAAGTAAACGTAAACTTAACAGGGGAGTCACTAGCATTATGATGCTCAATGTGGTCTATCAATATAGAGCTAGGACCCTCCCAAAAAAGCAGTAAGATGTCTATGTAATGACAAAAAAAGATTATACGACCTGCAATCAATGGATCAGAAAAAAACACAATTTCTTCCACCTGAAACATAAAAATATTTGCATATGAGGGGGCTACCGCCGCCCCCATAGCACAACCAATCAGCTGTAAATAAAACTTGTTGTTATATAAGAAATAATTTTTAGTAAGAATTAACTGCAGTAATTCCACAACAAAATTAATGTCGGGACCAGAATATAATGGATGACCGTCAAGAAATCTTCTTACTGCAGATAAACCCATTTCATGTGGAATAATGGTGTATAAATTAATAACGTCAATGGCAAACATACAAATATCACGATCTAATAGAGGAAACGCCTGTAATTTATATAATAATGTAGTCGTATCCAGCAAATAACGATCATGGTCACAAATACAAGGCTGTAATAAACTATCACAATAAACCGAAATTGGTTGGAACAATCCCCCGCAAGCCACAATTATAGGTCTACCCGGTGGGTCAATTAAAGATTTATGGATCTTCGGGATAGTATACAGTAATGGAACTACTGGAATAACCGGGAGCAAAGCATCCCTAAGTTTACTTGAAATAACACCATTATCCACTGCTTGTTGCAAACAAAACGATAATTCCGACTTAAATACAGGCGTAGGATCCGATGGTAATAACCTATAAGTTAATGTGTATTATATACATTAAAAACTTTTGCCTAGGGGCCTACAATATATCTAGGTATGCCCCCTTAACCTGCTCATTGTAATGTGGCATAAAATTAACTGGAGCATATTATAATGTTTCATAATATGAACTGGGGGCACTATAAAGTGACATAATATGAACTGGAGGACACTGTATATAGTAATGTGAATTTGGGTACTATGTTGCATAATGTGTACTTTAGCACTACAATGTGATATAACTTGAACTAGGGCATTACTATGCTTCATAAAATAAACTAGGATACTACAATGGGGCATAACATTAACTTAGGTACCATGTTGGCTCAGAAATCTAGGGTACTAATATGAGACATACAATTAACAAGTGCTGCAGAGAAGTGCATTGTGCTGCAGAGAAGTGCTGCAGAGAAGTGCATTGGGACATTGGTACCTTCAAAAAGTTGGTATGGGGCCCACAAAGATCTGGCTATGCCCCTGGTCCTACCCATTCTGTGGTGTGAAATGCATGTACTTATGCTCTGGCATGCCGTTGTGTATTGTACTTATGTTCTGACGCCCTGTTACTGTTTTCTCTGTCTACCCTTTACTATGCCAGTCTACACTTTGTGGCACCAGTAGAGTGTTATGGGGGTTTTGTTGCAGTATTGGATTATACAGGATAAGTAATGATGTATGGATGCCACAGTTGTCCAATTATAGCCAGTGATATATACAGGGCCAGTTCTAGACCTTGTGGCTCCCAGTGCGAACTTTTCTTTTGGAGCTCCCGGCGCCCCTTCCCCCGGTGAGCGCACCCCTCCCCATTCAAAACAGGGACAGTGCATGAAAGCAGGGGCATAAACTTAATGAGGAAGAGGTGTGGCCACAGAATAGTACCAATTCACATTACACCGCACATTAGTGTCCATCAGTCCCATTACTACACAGTAGTACACCCAAAGTTCACCTGTTGATTCCAAAACCCTATCCTGCTGCAAAAACTACAACAATCTGAAAAAAAAAAAACGGAAAACCTGTCATGTTTTAAAAGCCTGCAGAAATCAACAGTAATTGTGAAGGCTTCTGTTATACTAAAAGATGTGAAAAATGTGGTTCTATGTTACAACATTCTGGGGGATATATTTACTAAAGTGCACATTTTTAGAAGTGGAGATGTTGCCCATAGCAACCAGATTCTACTTATCTAGCAACTTCTACAAGAAAATAGGGAACATCTGCACTTCTAAAAACCTTCTGCTAGGGCTGGCCTGCCTGGTGAACACTGGGTCAGGGAGCTGTGGGAGAACACACAGAGTGGGCTGCTTACCTGCAGTGCTATAGTACATCATGTACATAGTATCCTCAGCACTTCCGGTCAGAGGCTCTGAGCATTCTGTTTCTGTTTGCCTGTCCGAATTGTCACCACAACTTTGGGAGCTGCCACTTGTCCAAAGCCTGGCCTGTGTCAGTGCCGCTGCCGACGCCGTCTGTCCTGATGCTGTGCTGCCGCCCCGCATGCTCAGTGCGTGCTTATGGGGAAAGTGGGAGGCAGGGTTAGCGCTGAGTGCGCTGAGCTCACATTCATTAACATGGCGCTCAGGCTCCAGCGCTGTGTAAGCAGGTGCCAGGCGGCGGAACAGACAGTGCGGCAGCGCCCTCATAGCTGCGGCGCCCCGGGCAAAAGTCCTGCTTGCCCATGGCAAGAGCCGCTACTGGATATATAGATACCGCATGTTTCTTTGGAACTTATTGTACATTCGGGTGCAGTCATGCTATACAGTAGGTACACAGTCAGAACATCTCCATTTAAAATGTCAACAACACAGCAGAAGGTCAACATTAATGATATCATCATGGTTAGAATTAGAGATGAGCGCCTGAAATTTTTCGGGTTTTGTGTTTTGGTTTTGGGTTCGGTTCCGCGGCCGTGTTTTGGGTTCGAACGCGTTTTGGCAAAACCTCACCGAATTTTTTTTGTCGGATTCGGGTGTGTTTTGGATTCGGGTGTTTTTTTCAAAAAACACTAAAAAACAGCTTAAATCATAGAATTTGGGGGTCATTTTGATCCCAAAGTATTATTAACCTCAAAAACCATAATTTACACTCATTTTCAGTCTATTCTGAATACACACCTCACAATATTATTTTTAGTCCTAAAATTTGCACCGAGGTCGCTGTGTGAGTAAGATAAGCGACCCTAGTGGCCGACACAAACACCGGGCCCATCTAGGAGTGGCACTGCAGTGTCACGCAGGATGTCCCTTCCAAAAAACCCTCCCCAAACAGCACATGACGCAAAGAAAAAAAGAGGCGCAATGAGGTAGCTGTGTGAGTAAGATTAGCGACCCTAGTGGCCGACACAAACACCGGGCCCATCTAGGAGTGGCACTGCAGTGTCACGCAGGATGGCCCTTCCAAAAAACCCTCCCCAAACAGCACATGACGCAAAGAAAAAAAGAGGCGCAATGAGGTAGCTGTGTGAGTAAGATTAGCGACCCTAGTGGCCGACACAAACACCGGGCCCATCTAGGAGTGGCACTGCAGTGTCACGCAGGATGTCCCTTCCAAAAAACCCTCCCCAAACAGCACATGACGCAAAGAAAAAAAGAGGCGCAATGAGGTAGCTGTGTGAGTAAGATTAGCGACCCTAGTGGCCGACACAAACACCGGGCCCATCTAGGAGTGGCACTGCAGTGTCACGCAGGATGTCCCTTCCAAAAAACCCTCCCCAATCAGCACATGATGCAAAGAAAAAGAAAAGAAAAAAGAGGTGCAAGATGGAATTGTCCCTTGGGCCCTCCCACCCACCCTTATGTTGTATAAACAAAACAGGACATGCACACTTTAACCAACCCATCATTTCAGTGACAGGGTCTGCCACACGACTGTGACTGATATGACGGGTTGGTTTGGACCCCCCCCAAAAAAGAAGCAATTAATCTCTCCTTGCACAAACTGGCTCTACAGAGGCAAGATGTCCACCTCATCTTCACCCTCCGATATATCACCGTGTACATCCCCCTCCTCACAGATTATCAATTCGTCCCCACTGGAATCCACCATCTCAGCTCCCTGTGTACTTTGTGGAGGCAATTGCTGCTGGTCAATGTCTCCGCGGAGGAATTGATTATAATTCATTTTAATGAACATCATCTTCTCCACATTTTCTGGATGTAACCTCGTACGCCGATTGCTGACAAGGTGAGCGGCGGCACTAAACACTCTTTCGGAGTACACACTTGTGGGAGGGCAACTTAGGTAGAATAAAGCCAGTTTGTGCAAGGGCCTCCAAATTGCCTCTTTTTCCTGCCAGTATAAGTACGGACTGTGTGACGTGCCTACTTGGATGCGGTCACTCATATAATCCTCCACCATTCTATCAATGTTGAGAGAATCATATGCAGTGACAGTAGACGACATGTCCGTAATCGTTGTCAGGTCCTTCAGTCCGGACCAGATGTCAGCATCAGCAGTCGCTCCAGACTGCCCTGCATCACCGCCAGCGGGTGGGCTCGGAATTCTGAGCCTTTTCCTCGCACCCCCAGTTGCGGGAGAATGTGAAGGAGGAGATGTTGACAGGTCGCGTTCCGCTTGACTTGACAATTTTGTCACCAGCAGGTCTTTCAACCCCAGCAGACCTGTGTCTGCCGGAAAGAGAGATCCAAGGTAGGCTTTAAATCTAGGATCGAGCACGGTGGCCAAAATTAGTGCTCTGATTTCAACAGATTGACCACCCGTGAATCCTTGTTAAGCGAATTAAGGGCTGCATCCACAAGTCCCACATGCCTAGCGGAATCGCTCCCTTTTAGCTCCTTCTTCAATGCCTCCAGCTTCTTCTGCAAAAGCCTGATGAGGGGAATGACCTGACTCAGGCTGGCAGTGTCTGAACTGACTTCACGTGTGGCAAGTTCAAAGGGCATCAGAACCTTGCACAACGTTGAAATCATTCTCCACTGCACTTGAGACAGGTGCATTCCACCTCCTATATCGTGCTCAATTGTATAGGCTTGAATGGCCTTTTGCTGCTCCTCCAACCTCTGAAGCATATAGAGGGTTGAATTCCACCTCGTTACCACTTCTTGCTTCAGATGATGGCAGGGCAGGTTCAGTAGTTTTTGGTGGTGCTCCAGTCTTCTGTACGTGGTGCCTGTACGCCGAAAGTGTCCCGCAATTTTTCTGGCCACCGACAGCATCTCTTGCACGCCCCTGTCGTTTTTTAAAAAATTCTGCACCACCAAATTCAAGGTATGTGCAAAACATGGGACGTGCTGGAATTTGCCCATATTTAATGCACACACAATATTGCTGGCGTTGTCCGATGCCACAAATCCACAGGAGAGTCCAATTGGGGTAAGCCATTCCGCGATGATCTTCCTCAGTTGCCGTAAGAGGTTTTCAGCTGTGTGCGTATTCTGGAAAGCGGTGATACAAAGCGTAGCCTGCCTAGGAAAGAGTTGGCGTTTGCGAGATGCTGCTACTGGTGCCGCCGCTGCTGTTCTTGCGGCGGGAGTCCATACATCTACCCAGTGGGCTGTCACAGTCATATAGTCCTGACCCTGCCCTGCTCCACTTGTCCACATGTCCGTGGTTAAGTGGACATTGGGTACAACTGCATTTTTTAGGACACTGGTGAGTCTTTTTCTGACGTCCGTGTACATTCTCGGTATCGCCTGCCTAGAGAAGTGGAACCTAGATGGTATTTGGTAACGGGGGCACACTGCCTCAATAAATTGTCTAGTTCCCTGTGAACTAACGGCGGATACCGGACGCACGTCTAACACCAACATAGTTGTCAAGGACTCAGTTATCCGCTTTGCAGTAGGATGACTGCTGTGATATTTCATCTTCCTCGCAAAGGACTGTTGAACAGTCAATTGCTTACTGGAAGTAGTACAAGTGGGCTTACGACTTCCCCTCTGGGATGACCATCGACTCCCAGCGGCAACAACAGCAGCGCCAGCAGCAGTAGGCGTTACACGCAAGGATGCATCGGAGGAATCCCAGGCAGGAGAGGACTCGTCAGAATTGCCAGTGACATGGCCTGCAGGACTATTGGCATTCCTGGGGAAGGAGGAAATTGACACTGAGGGAGTTGGTGGGGTGGTTTGCGTGAGCTTGGTTACAAGAGGAAGGGATTTACTGGTCAGTGGACTGCTTCCGCTGTCACCCAAAGTTTTTGAACTTGTCACTGACTTATTATGAATGCGCTGCAGGTGACGTATAAGGGAGGATGTTCCGAGGTGGTTAACGTCCTTACCCCTACTTATTACAGCTTGACAAAGGGAACACACGGCTTGACACCTGTTGTCCGCATTTCTGGTGAAATACCTCCACACCGAAGAGCTGATTTTTTTGGTATTTTCACCTGGCATGTCAACGGCCATATTCCTCCCACGGACAACAGGTGTCTCCCCGGGTGCCTGACTTAAACAAACCACCTCACCATCAGAATCCTCCTGGTCAATTTCCTCCCCAGCGCCAGCAACACCCATATCCTCCTCATCCTGGTGTACTTCAACACTGACATCTTCAATCTGACTATCAGGAACTGGACTGCGGGTGCTCCTTCCAGCACTTGCAGGGGGCGTGCAAATGGTGGAAGGCGCATGCTCTTCACGTCCAGTGTTGGGAAGGTCAGGCATCGCAACCGACACAATTGGACTCTCCTTGTGGATTTGGGATTTCGAAGAACGCACAGTTCTTTGCTGTGCTGCTTTTGCCAGCTTGAGTCTTTTCATTTTTCTAGCGAGAGGCTGAGTGCTTCCATCCTCATGTGAAGCTGAACCACTAGCCATGAACATAGGCCAGGGCCTCAGCCGTTCCTTGCCACTCCGTGTGGTAAATGGCATATTGGCAAGTTTACGCTTCTCCTCCGACAATTTTATTTTAGGTTTTGGAGTCCTTTTTTTACTGATATTTGGTGTTTTGGATTTGACATGCTCTGTACTATGACATTGGGCATCGGCCTTGGCAGACGACGTTGCTGGCATTTCATCGTCTCGGCCATGACTAGTGGCAGCAGCTTCAGCACGAGGTGGAAGTGGATCTTGATCTTTCCCTAATTTTGGAACCTCAACATTTTTGTTCTCCATATTTTAATAGGCACAACTAAAAGGCACCTCAGGTAAACAATGGAGATGGATGGATTGGATACTAGTATACAATTATGGACGGGCTGCCGAGTGCCGACACAGAGGTAGCCACAGCCGTGAACTACCGCACTGTACTGTGTCTGCTGCTAATATATAGACTGGTTGATAAAGAGATAGTATACTCGTAACTAGTATGTATGTATAAAGAAAGAAAAAAAAACCACGGTTAGGTGGTATATACAATTATGGACGGGCTGCCGAGTGCCGACACAGAGGTAGCCACAGCCGTGAACTACCGCACTGTACTGTGTCTGCTGCTAATATATAGACTGGTTGATAAAGAGATAGTATACTCGTAACTAGTATGTATGTATAAAGAAAGAAAAAAAAACCACGGTTAGGTGGTATATACAATTATGGACGGGCTGCCGAGTGCCGACACAGAGGTAGCTACAGCCGTGAACTACCGCACTGTACTGTGTCTGCTGCTAATATATAGACTGGTTGATAAAGAGATAGTATACTCGTAACTAGTATGTATGTATAAAGAAAGAAAAAAAAACCACGGTTAGGTGGTATATACAATTATGGACGGGCTGCCGAGTGCCGACACAGAGGTAGCCACAGCCGTGAACTACCGCACTGTACTGTGTCTGCTGCTAATATATAGACTGGTTGATAAAGAGATAGTATACTCGTAACTAGTATGTATGTATAAAGAAAGAAAAAAAAACCACGGTTAGGTGGTATATACAATTATGGACGGGCTGCCGAGTGCCGACACAGAGGTAGCCACAGCCGTGAACTACCGCACTGTACTGTGTCTGCTGCTAATATATAGACTGGTTGATAAAGAGATAGTATACTCGTAACTAGTATGTATGTATAAAGAAAGAAAAAAAAACCACGGTTAGGTGGTATATACAATTATGGACGGGCTGCCGAGTGCCGACACAGAGGTAGACACAGCCGTGAACTACCGCACTGTACTGTGTCTGCTGCTAATATAGACTGGTTGATAAAGAGATAGTATACTCGTAACTAGTATGTATGTATAAAGAAAGAAAAAAAAACCACGGTTAGGTGGTATATACAATTATGGACGGGCTGCCGAGTGCCGACACAGAGGTAGCCACAGCCGTGAACTACCGCACTGTACTGTGTCTGCTGCTAATATATAGACTGGTTGATAAAGAGATAGTATACTCGTAACTAGTATGTATGTATAAAGAAAGAAAAAAAAAACACGGTTAGGTGGTATATACAATTATGGACGGGCTGCCGAGTGCCGACACAGAGGTAGCCACAGCCGTGAACTACCGCACTGTACTGTGTCTGCTGCTAATATAGACTGGTTGATAAAGAGATAGTATACTCGTAACTAGTATGTATGTATAAAGAAAGAAAAAAAACACCACGGTTAGGTGGTATATACAATTATGGACGGGCTGCCGAGTGCCGACACAGAGGTAGCCACAGCCGTGAACTACCGCACTGTACTGTGTCTGCTGCTAATATATAGACTGGTTGATAAAGAGATAGTATACTCGTAACTAGTATGTATGTATAAAGAAAGAAAAAAAAACCACGGTTAGGTGGTATATACAATTATGGACGGGCTGCCGAGTGCCGACACAGAGGTAGCCACAGCCGTGAACTACCGCACTGTACTGTGTCTGCTGCTAATATAGACTGGTTGATAAAGAGATAGTATACTACTAATATTATATATACTGGTGGTCAGGTCACTGGTCACTAGTCACACTGGCAGTGGCACTCCTGCAGCAAAAGTGTGCACTGTTTAATTTTAATATAATATTATGTACTCCTGGCTCCTGCTATAACCTATAACTGGCACTGCAGTAGTGCTCCCCAGTCTCCCCCACAATTATAAGCTGTGTGAGCTGAGCAGTCAGACAGATATATAATATATATAGATGATGCAGCACACTGGCCTGAGCCTGAGCAGTGCACACAGATATGGTATGTGACTGACTGAGTCACTGTGTGTATCGCTTTTTTCAGGCAGAGAACGGATATATTAAATAAACTGCACTGTGTGTCTGGTGGTCACTCACTATATAATATATTATGTACTCCTGGCTCCTGCTATAACCTATAACTGGCACTGCAGTAGTGCTCCCCAGTCTCCCCCACAATTATAAGCTGTGTGAGCTGAGCAGTCAGACAGATATATATAATATTATATATAGATAATAGATGATGCAGCACACTGGCCTGAGCCTGAGCAGTGCACACAGATATGGTATGTGACTGAGTCACTGTGTGCTGTGTATCGCTTTTTTCAGGCAGAGAACGGATTATAAAGTAAACTGCACTGTCCTCACTAGTAAACTCTCTCCACTCAGTCTCTACACTTCTACAGTAACAGTACTCCTCCTAGTCAGCTCCAGTAAATCTCTCTCAGTCTCTTATAATCTAAATGGAGAGGACGCCAGCCACGTCCTCTCCCTATCAATCTCAATGCACGTGTGAAAATGGCGGCGACGCGCGGCTCCTTATATAGAATCCGAGTCTCGCGATAGAATCCGAGCCTCGCGAGAATCCGACAGCGTCATGATGACGTTCGGGCGCGCTCGGGTTAACCGAGCAAGGCGGGAAGTTCCGAGTCGCTCGGACCCGTGAAAAAAAACATGAAGTTCTGGCGGGTTCGGATTCAGAGAAACCGAACCCGCTCATCTCTAGTTAGAATGTCAACATAATTAATGTTGACACCTGCAAAATGTTGACATCAGAAATGTTAGTGCTAAGGTTGCCGCTAAGGTTAGCATTAGGGTTACCGATAAGACAGAGATGTCACAAGGGGGTGCGGGCTGCACCTGGGCGTCACTCTTTCAGGGGATGACACCACAATGTCGGCTCCTCCGCAGTGACAGGAGCCGGGTGCTGCAGTGGCCATTTTCCCGGAGATCTGCGCATGTGCAGTAGAGTCTGATCCATCTAGTGCTCAGACTCTCTGCACAGCCAGCAGAGAGGAGGGGACCTGAACCGAGGAGGCTGCACACAGGTCTCCCCCTCACTTAAAGTGTCCCTGAGGGGCAGCCCGGCATCTCTGGGGACACTGAGCATGCCCCCAGAGTGATGTAACCGGGGAGGCTTCCCACAGGGATTCGTCCCATAGTGACACAAACAGGGCTTCCATTAGGCCATGCCCCTACCCATGAAGCCACACACCCTTTTTGGTCTGAATGTAAAGACAACCAACGCCAACATTATGAACATGTTGAAATAGTGAATGTGAACTAAACATACCACACCCATGCCGTTATCAGCTCTCTATCCATTGATACAGACATGCATCCCTTTCAATAAAGGGTAAAATGCAAACAGCGCAATGAACATGTTGAACGACAAGCACTCATTCATTATTTAATATTTGACATTACATTGGCTGTATAAGTAATACTACTGCTTCCATTTGGGTGTAGTATGGTATGCCGGCTGTCGGCGTCCTGGCACACAGCATACCGGCACCGGAATCCCGACAGCCAGCATACCGACAGCGTGGCGAGCGCAAATGTGCCCCTTGCGGGCTCGCTGCGCTCACCACGCTGAGGATACAGTGGCTCGCATATCTATTCTCCCTCCAGGGGATTCGTGGACCCCCAAGAGGGAGAAACGGTGTTGGTATGCTGGCTGTCGGGTTTCCGGTGCCGATATACTGTGCGCCGGGACCCCGACAGCCGGCAAACTGAAGACCACCCCTTGCATTTATGTCTTATATTAAGTGAAAACTATAAAATCATGAGAAATATTTTGTTTTCTTTATTTTTTTAGCATTTTTTACATTTCTTTTTTGAGTATAAAATAGCCAGTAGCCTAGGGCAATAGCCATATTCTGTAACTGTATATACACACCAATGCAGAGACCATCCAGAAGTATCATACTGTGTAGCTAATCCTAACATAGCAGTAAGTGGTCATCAATCACATTATATAGAATGACAAGAAACTTTACGGACATACTGTATTTAATTCTACTTTTTTCTTTTCAGATAATTTGAAGAATACAGAGTAAGTATTTATCTTAATTTACTTTCTATGTTGAATGAAATGCGTCTAATACATATTAATAAACGACTATAATAGACCCATCTATCATACAGTATATAGCTTTTAACGTCACGGTCCATGGTACATACATGGTAGGTAACTGGATCGTTAGTAATTAGTGGACGAGCATAATGCAATTTGAATTGCAAAACAATTAATTATCATTTTACAATATTTACTTTTTTTTCTGAACAGAGACAAGTATGAAAATGGCAATGCATCATCAAATAAAGACACGTAAGTTAATATCTTGATTATCTCTGTTTAGATTAAAATTGAGATTGGGGGATTTTTTTATTGCCTGAGCTAGTATCCATTAGATTTTAGCCTTTCGTTTCACTATGAGCCAACTGAAACAAATGTATTAAGCCTTATCAAGCGATAAAGTGGAGACGGATAAAGAGAGATAAATGACCAGCCAACCAGCTCCTAACTGTCATTTTTCAAACACAGACTGTGACATTGCAGTTAGGAAGCTGATTGGCTGGTATTTTATCACTCATTGGGGGATATTCAATTGATTGAAAAGTCATACCCCTTTCAGACATAGGACCCGGGAATTTCCCTGCTTCAGACCCGGGATTTTCACCTCTGAAAAATCCCGTGTTTTTGCTGGGACCCCTTTCACACTAAACCTGAGACCTGGGAAATTCCCGGGTCGACCCCTTTCAGACATAAGCCTGGTCTGCCCTGTCAGCCAGGTCAGCCCAGGCTACTCTAATGTGACATGTCTTAAACACACACACACAGACGTCACACTCGTACATTTACACACACGTCTCACACACATATGTCACACTCAAACACACACATACATGTAATATACACACACATGCCAAATTTATATATATATATATATATATTTACTCACTCACTCTCACTCACTCCAACAGGCCGCCTCTCTGTTTTGTGGCTGCGCTGGCTGCTTCAGCTGCTCACAGCAGCACGGACTGAGCAGCTGGTGCACGCCCCCTCTGAACTCCGGCCCCCTCCAGCCAGCCCCGCCAATCAGGTGCGACCTAGGAGTAAATTCCCGGGTTGCACCTTTCAGACCTAAGCCGGGTTGTCTTCCCGGGACTTGAGTCCCGGGAAAAACCCAGGTCAATTGCAGGGTTGGCGACCCGGATCACATTCCCGGGTCGGTGCCTTTCAGACATACCAAATTCCCGGGTTGATGCGCGTTCATGTGCAAAATCCCGGGAATTTGGAGCATGTCTGAAAGGGGTATCAGTTGGGAGTCTGTTTTTTCCTATCTAATAGACAGGAAAAAACAGACACCCAACCGACTTTTCAAACAATTGAATTCCACCTTTATCCGTCTCCACTTTATCACTTTTTAAGGCTTAATACTTTTGGGCCATACATCACAAAGGTATGAAGCCCACACATTTAGGGCAGTATTCAGCATTACTGTCAATGTTGTCCTGAATATTATCTGGCAATATTGATGCTTATTTTTTCTCTCAAATTTATCACAACTATTCAGTGATAAACTTTGCGGGGACAGCAGTTGCAGTAACACACTGTTCCTGCGAAGTTCTAGGCAGCTCTGTTTTCAGAAGTAAGGAAACAAAACATTTTATTGCTTCTATATGCTCAGCCATGCACTTACTTAACAATGCGAATAGTCTCCTTTGCTGCAGTGACTTCTACTATGATATGCCGGCACTGGGATCCCGACCACCGGAATGCCGGCAGTGGGGAGAGCCCCTTGCGGGCTTGCTGCGCTCGCCACGCTGCGGGCACGGTGGTGCACAATATTTATTTTCCCTCCAGGGGTGTCGTGGACACCCCAAGAGGGAGAACAGTTGTCAGGAACCCGGCGCCGGTATGCTGATATCAAGTGCTTCCCCCTGCAGTGTGACGGGCAGCAAGTGTACAGTATGCCCAGATCCAGCCACCCAAAAGAGTCTAAAATAAATTGCATTATCATCTTTGTTAACCCTTTGCTGAATAGCGGGGTTTATGCTAAAATGCGTAAATGCTTGTTCCCACATTTTGTACTGTGAAAACTAACGCGCTGAATAGAGCCCTTTTTAGTTAAATCTATCTACAGTATATCTATATTGTTGGCATGGTGCTGTAGACAGCTTTTGGCATCTTAGAAATAATACACTGCTGACTGGCAAATCTTGTGCCCCTGATTTATGCCCGATTTGACTTTCTAGTATCTACAGCTCTGTACTGCAAATATTAGTGCCCCGGAAATTTTTTACTGGATTTGGATCTGATTCGTCGTTCGGCTTTGGATTTGCCAAACTGCCGTGACTGGTTTTGGAGTTGGATTTGCTTTTTTTTTCTTTTCCAAAAAAGGACAAAAAAAAGCTAAAATCACATAATTTAGGCCTTTTTTTGTTCTTAGAGTTTTATTCACCTGAATTACATTAATTTCCAGTAATTTCCAGTCAATTTTGACCACCTCAAAGCTCACAATATTGTTTTCACCAATATTGGCCAAAGGCTGCAGCGAGCTGGATGGGTTACTAAGCGACAGAGCAGCGACACAAATACACGGCAGTTTATAGCACATCTATGAAACATTGCTTCAGCATACTGGGGAAAATAGTGCACAGAATAGTGCAAACAATAGATCTATATATTTTTTACTTTTTTTTGAGCTCGCAGCTTGGTTCTAACTGCATGGAGTTACAGGGCTTATAGATCCACATCAACAAAGCACACCAACCAGTACAATATATATATATATATATATATATATATATATATTTATATATATTTATTTATTTTTTCTCTCTACTTGTAAACTTGCAGCTCAGTTCATATTACATAGATCACAGGATAGATACACGTGAACAAGGCACATCAACAGCGCACCAGTGCAACTTACAGCAAAGTACAGCGCAGCATACAGCAGCGTGCAATCACTTTATACAGCACAGCCACTTGTGAGTCCAGAATCTCAGTACAGCCACTACAGCAGAATATAGCCTACCTCCCAACTTTGCAGAAGTGGGTTTAGGGACTCCTGGAAAAGGGGGGGGGGGAGTGTCGACAAAAGAGGGGGAACATCGTGAAAAAGGCTGGATCCTCGCGGAACTGCCCGTTCGCGTCACTCTGGGGGTGTACACAGCACACTCTGAGATGCTGGACTGCCCTCAGGCTCCCCCCAGCACTGTGAATAGATGCCGTACGCATGCGCACAGCATCAATTGTCCTCATTTCCTGCTTCTCTGCCATGCAGAGCAGCGCTGTGTGCGCTCCGCCCAACCCTCCCCTCCCCCTCCCCACTGGACACTGCCGGCTGTGTGTGGGACAGAGGAACAGTCCCTGGAAAATGGTACTGTCCCGCTGAATTGGGAGGTATGGTATAGTGCAGCTTTCAGCAGCGTACCACTATACACAGTCACAGCACAGCCACTTTTGAGTCCGGAGTATCAGTACAGCCACTACAGCAGGGAATAGCACAGCTTTCAGCAGCGTGCCCCCTAGACACTGTCACAGCAAAGCCACTTGAACATTCTATGTACTGTTCATGAATGTTTTTAAATAAACCATTAATACCAAAACATTTTTCTTTGAAGGTCTCAAGCCAGTAAAGCCAATGACAGCATACGTGTTGGCTTCTTCCAGCTGGTAGGTGAATACTTTGTCCAGGAAGGATAACTTTTATCTGTCCCTCTTTATTTCCAGTATGATTCCAGTGTTATATAATACACTCCTCCATAACTGTCAATTTAGTTCCTAAGTTAAATAACTCAGTACATATTACTGTTTGCTTTAGAACATTGTGGTTTTCTTAACTGGGTGCAGTAAGTTGTGTTTTACATTTATTATGCAAACAAATCACCCTGATTACAGAGAACATACTCCTCACAAATGCTATTTATTTACACAGCAAGTGTATTGGACATGCCCTGATATAGATGACAGCACCCTCTGCAGGCTGCTCGTGTTTTATTAACAGTAGTGATCTTAAGGGGCAATGAAAAAGGTGGGGAAGTTTATGATGAAATATTTTCTATGTTGTCATAATGGGAAATATAGTTCCAAAAATGAATTATCTCAACTTGATATGTTCTGCAAATATTCAGTAAATCATTAGGATGATATCATACAAATAATGATTCATTGAAATTAATATATTACCAGGGCTGTGTCTAACAGGATCCAGGGGATTTAACTATTACCGGGCCCAAGTGTCCTGTATCCTAAAAAAATAAAAATATCAAGAGGGTGCTAATAAGTAATAAACCAAATAAGTACACAGACTAGTACAGCTGCCCCCACAATGTGGAACTGGATTCCCGCCCTCTATACAGAACTTGATATAAAAAAAGAAATGTGAGCGCTTGTAAAAGGCAGCTGGTGTGAATGCAGTATAAAATATTTATTTTATATTATTAAAAGATAAATTCGTAATCACACTAATGAAAATAATAGTTATAACAATATATAAAGAATTAAAAATCATGGATATTCAGGTGGACAAAATCATAAAAATGCAGTGAGCACGGATATGGCTGTATATATAAAAAAGATGGCAGTGCCGCAGTTCAGCAGATGGTAATTAAAATTAAGTAGAGTATAATGTTCATGCAGCAAATCAATGAGCAGTCCATTCTCAGCTGAAAGATGCCAGGGTAGCGCATAGTGCACACTCCAGCAAACCAGAGCCGGCCATAGGCATAGGCAAACTAGGCAACTGCCTAGGGCATTTGATATGCCTTGGGGGCATCAGCAGCTTCTGCTGATTAAAATGATATGCGGCATGCCTATATTCTGTGTGTAGCATTTCATATGCAGATACAGCCACAGTCTCACACAGTATATAGGCATGCTGCATATCATTTTAATCAGCAGAAGCTGCTTGTGCATCCTAGCTACACAACAATGCAAATAGGATGCAATTTCATTAAAAAAATGTGCCCAACGTTAGCATTGAGTCAAGATTTATGAGAACACATCTGTATTCAAGCAGAGGCAGAGGTCACAGTGTTAGTGGCAGTGTGAGTGTTGTGTGCATGTGAGTAGGTTGGTTGTGCAGTAGTGTTCAGAATATGTGTAAGGAGCATTATGTGTGTCATGTAAAAATGCATTAATATTGTGCAACATATGTGTAAGGGGCATGTGTGTCATTATGTGTATAAGGGCATTAATAATGTGCGCATATGTGTAACAGGGTACTACTGTATGTGTGTCATTATGTATATAGGGACACTAATAATGTGGAGCAAATGTGTAGGGGGCACTATGTGTGTCATTATGTGTATAAGGGA
Organism: Pseudophryne corroboree; assembly: GCF_028390025.1. Classification (NCBI taxonomy): domain Eukaryota; kingdom Metazoa; phylum Chordata; class Amphibia; order Anura; family Myobatrachidae; genus Pseudophryne; species Pseudophryne corroboree. Next base: position 115,408,745 of record NC_086450.1, read on the forward strand.
ATTAATAATGTGCGGCATATGTGTAAGGGACATTACATGTAAAAGGGCATTAATAAAGGTTGTCATAATGTGTAAGGTGCATTATGTTTATAAGGAAATGAATAATGTGTCTCATATGTGTAAGGGGCATTACTGTGTGCATTATATGTATAAGGTGCTCTACTATGTGGGATTGCATATAGAAAGTGTACTACTGTGTCATCTAATGTGAATAAAGAGCAATAGGGTGTGGTGTAATGTGAATAAGGAGCAATTCAGTGTGATGTACTGTGAGGAGTAACGTTTATAAGGTAAAGTGATACTACTGTGTGATGTAATATGAATTATGGACACTATCACATGATCAAATGTGAATAAAGTTGCAGTACTGTCTGACATAATTGGAATTGGGGTTACTATTGTGTGGCCATGCCCCTTGCCAGCAAAAACACACCCCTTTTTGGGCTGTGCGCCAATTTTGATAACTGTTCCTATTTAAAATATAGGGGGTACAAACCCAAAAATAAGGACTGCTATGGATGAGGGGTGATGGTGCTGGGAAAGAGGTGCAAGGTCAGAGGCAGAACCAGCCAAAATCTTGTCTAGGGCATCATATTGGTTAGGGCTGGCTCTGCAGCAAACAAGCTGGGACTTAACAGAAAGGCTCCAATGCTGTAAAGTCAATGTAAGCTGCTTGCACACTGGCAGTCTCTGTCTATACCCTTAATAGGGGACGTGTATATAGTTCTTTCCAGCCAATATGTCATGATTGGTACCGATGTTTGCTGGGTGCACCAAGAGGCTGCAAGTGCTAGGACCCAATGCAGAGGGACCTCTACTACCAAATTGCGGCACTGGCAGCCATTCATGCTGCCTCAACTGGTCTCGCTTGCCGCTACTTCCTATTTCGGGGCTTTCGGATTATGGTTTGCTTTCCACCTGTGTTTCAAGAGTCACCAGACGCATTTGTCCACACAATCGTTCGGCGGTTTCATTCAATTGGCGGAGAAATGCATTAGGTGACTCTTGGACTGTGAGTGTGGCAGCATTCCCTGGTCAGCTGAGGCAGTATGAATGGCTGCCGTACCAGTGCCGCAGTTTGGTAATAGAGGTCCCTCTGCAATGGGTCCCAGCACTTTCAGCCTCCCGGTGCACCCAGCAAATATAGGTGCCAGTGTGCAGCAATCATCACATATTGGTTGGTAAGAACTATATACACCTCCGCTATTAAGGGTAGAGGCAGAGAGGCCAGTGTACAAGCAGCCTCCCTGCATGCCAGATTCTTAAATGTCGTAGGTATAGTACTGGGACCGCAGCCAAACTGATACATACCTTCCAACATGACCCTTTCCAGGAGGGACAAAATGCTCTGTTCCTGGACTTTTCTCTGTATGAATGCCTTTCGTTGTGATGAAACACCTTTCTCATCAATGAACTAGTTCTACACAGGTGACGACAATCATAAATAAGAGGGAAGTCCAGGAACAGAGCATTTTGTCCCTCCTGGAGAGGGTCATGCTGGGAGGTATGCACAGTGTGATAACTGCAGGCTGGAGTGATACTCTGCAGTGTGGGAAATAGCAGACTGTAAGTAATCAGACAGTGTGAACGAGGTTTGAAGATATTCTCAGTGTGATAACTGCAGGCTGGAGTTATATTCCAGAGCAGTGGTTTTCAAACTCGGTCCTCAAGTACCCCCAACAGTTCATGTTTTTCAGGTCACCTAGCAGGTGCACAGGTTTATTCATTACTCACTGGCACATTTTATAAGACCCACAGGTGGAGCAAATGATTTCACTTGCAATCCTGTGAGGAGACCAGGAAAACATGAACTGTTGGGTGTACTTGAGGACTGCGGTGGAGAACCACTGTTCTAGAGTATATCCGGGCGCATTAATATATAAAAGAGTATATAAACAACTGAATATTAGATTAAAAAATACACCTTATATTTCACTTATAACTAGAGTGCCGCCCCCACTCAGACATTCTGGTGTGTCAAACAATACAAAAGTCTATGGGATAATTTATACACTGCATGCAGAGTTTGCAATGCATAAAACAGAGGGCTCATACAGCTAGACTGGATATTTTATTTAATAATTTTTTAAAACGTTATCGTAAACACAGACAATTAAAAGTGTATAAAATATAAAACATAAAATCAATAATACATTACATTCACAAGAAAGCAGTGACGTGCGGTGGGGTGAGGCAGGTGAGGCAGAGCCTTTCCTGTCATACTAACGTTTGCACCAGAATTTTGACTGTATCAAGTATATGAAAAATACAAAGAATATGTTTGAAATATCTTCTTTGTGTTATTCTAATCATTTTTATAGCCAAAACTCTGGAGTAAAAAGTCTATGGCAGGTGAGGCAGTGTCTATCTTTTCCGCACATCTCCGATCAAAACTCATCAAATTTGCAGGAGTTTATAATAGAGATGAGCGCCTGAAATTTTTCGGGTTTTGTGTTTTGGTTTTGGGTTCGGTTCCGCGGCCGTGTTTTGGGTTCGAACGCGTTTTGGCAAAACCTCACCGAATTTTTTTTGTCGGATTCGGGTGTGTTTTGGATTCGGGTGTTTTTTTCAAAAAACACTAAAAAACAGCTTAAATCATAGAATTTGGGGGTAATTTTGATCCCAAAGTATTATTAACCTCAAAAAACATAATTTACACTCATTTTCAGCCTATTCTGAACACATCACACCTCACAATATTATTTTTAGTCCTAAAATTTGCACCGAGGTCGCTGTGTGAGTAAGATAAGCGACCCTAGTGGCCGACACAAACACCGGGCCCATCTAGGAGTGGCACTGCAGTGTCACGCAGGATGGCCCTTCCAAAAAAACCTCCCCAAACAGCACATGACGCAAAGAAAAAAAGAGGCGCAATGAGGTAGCTGACTGTGTGAGTAAGATTAGCGACCCTAGTGGCCGACACAAACACCGGGCACATCTAGGAGTGGCACTGCAGTGTCACGCAGGATGTCCCTTCCAAAAAACCCTCCCCAAACAGCACATGACGCAAAGAAAAAAAGAGGCGCAATGAGGTAGCTGTGTGAGTAAGATTAGCGACCCTAGTGGCCGACACAAACACCGGGCCCATCTAGGAGTGGCACTGCAGTGTCACGCAGGATGTCCCTTCCAAAAAACCCTCCCCAATCAGCACATGATGCAAAGAAAAAGAAAAGAAAAAAGAGGTGCAAGATGGAATTATCCTTGGGCCCTCCCACCCACCCTTATGTTGTATAAACAAAACAGGACATGCACACTTTAACCAACCCATCATTTCAGTGACAGGGTCTGCCACACGACTGTGACTGATATGACGGGTTGGTTTGGACCCCCCCCAAAAAAGAAGCAATTAATCTCTCCTTGCACAAACTGGCTCTACAGAGGCAAGATGTCCACCTCATCTTCACCCTCCGATATATCACCGTGTACATCCCCCTCCTCACAGATTATCAATTCGTCCCCACTGGAATCCACCATCTCAGCTCCCTGTGTACTTTGTGGAGGCAATTGCTGCTGGTCAATGTCTCCACGGAGGAATTGATTATAATTCATTTTAATGAACATCATCTTCTCCACATTTTCTGGAAGTAACCTCGTACGCCGATTGCTGACAAGGTGAGCGGCGGCACTAAACACTCTTTCGGAGTACACACTTGTGGGAGGGCAACTTAGGTAGAATAAAGCCAGTTTGTGCAAGGGCCTCCAAATTGCCTCTTTTTCCTGCCAGTATAAGTACGGACTGTGTGACGTGCCTACTTGGATGCGGTCACTCATATAATCCTCCACCATTCTATCAATGTTGAGAGAATCATATGCAGTGACAGTAGACGACATGTCCGTAATCGTTGTCAGGTCCTTCAGTCCGGACCAGATGTCAGCATCAGCAGTCGCTCCAGACTGCCCTGCATCACCGCCAGCGGGTGGGCTCGGAATTCTGAGCCTTTTCCTCGCACCCCCAGTTGCGGGAGAATGTGAAGGAGGAGATGTTGACAGGTCGCGTTCCGCTTGACTTGACAATTTTGTCACCAGCAGGTCTTTCAACCCCAGCAGACCTGTGTCTGCCGGAAAGAGAGATCCAAGGTAGGCTTTAAATCTAGGATCGAGCACGGTGGCCAAAATGTAGTGCTCTGATTTCAACAGATTGACCACCCGTGAATCCTTGTTAAGCGAATTAAGGGCTGCATCCACAAGTCCCACATGCCTAGCGGAATCGCTCCGTGTTAGCTCCTTCTTCAATGCCTCCAGCTTCTTCTGCAAAAGCCTGATGAGGGGAATGACCTGACTCAGGCTGGCAGTGTCTGAACTGACTTCACGTGTGGCAAGTTCAAAGGGCATCAGAACCTTGCACAACGTTGAAATCATTCTCCACTGCACTTGAGACAGGTGCATTCCATCTCCTATATCGTGCTCAATTGTATAGGCTTGAATGGCCTTTTGCTGCTCCTCCAACCTCTGAAGCATATAGAGGGTTGAATTCCACCTCGTTACCACTTCTTGCTTCAGATGATGGCAGGGCAGGTTCAGTAGTTTTTGGTGGTGCTCCAGTCTTCTGTACGTGGTGCCTGTACGCCGAAAGTGTCCCGCAATTTTTCTGGCCACCGACAGCATCTCTTGCACGCCCCTGTCGTTTTTTAAAAAATTCTGCACCACCAAATTCAAGGTATGTGCAAAACATGGGACGTGCTGGAATTTGCCCATATTTAATGCACACACAATATTGCTGGCGTTGTCCGATGCCACAAATCCACAGGAGAGTCCAATTGGGGTAAGCCATTCCGCGATGATCTTCCTCAGTTGCCGTAAGAGGTTTTCAGCTGTGTGCGTATTCTGGAAAGCGGTGATACAAAGCGTAGCCTGCCTAGGAAAGAGTTGGCGTTTGCGAGATGCTGCTACTGGTGCCGCCGCTGCTGTTCTTGCGGCGGGAGTCCATACATCTACCCAGTGGGCTGTCACAGTCATATAGTCCTGACCCTGCCCTGCTCCACTTGTTCACATGTCCGTGGTTAAGTGGACATTGGGTACAACTGCATTTTTTAGGACACTGGTGAGTCTTTTTCTGACGTCCGTGTACATTCTCGGTATCGCCTGCCTAGAGAAGTGGAACCTAGATGGTATTTGGTAACGGGGGCACACTGCCTCAATAAATTGTCTAGTTCCCTGTGAACTAACGGCGGATACCGGACGCACGTCTAACACCAACATAGTTGTCAAGGACTCAGTTATCCGCTTTGCAGTAGGATGACTGCTGTGATATTTCATCTTCCTCGCAAAGGACTGTTGAACAGTCAATTGCTTACTGGAAGTAGTACAAGTGGGCTTACGACTTCCCCTCTGGGATGACCATCGACTCCCAGCGGCAACAACAGCAGCGCCAGCAGCAGTAGGCGTTACACGCAAGGATGCATCGGAGGAATCCCAGGCAGGAAAGGACTCGTCAGACTTGCCAGTGACATGGCCTGCAGGACTATTGGCATTCCTGGGGAAGGAGGAAATTGACACTGAGGGAGTTGGTGGGGTGGTTTGCGTGAGCTTGGTTACAAGAGGAAGGGATTTACTGGTCAGTGGACTGCTTCCGCTGTCACCCAAAGTTTTTGAACTTGTCACTGACTTATTATGAATGCGCTGCAGGTGACGTATAAGGGAGGATGTTCCGAGGTGGTTAACGTCCTTACCCCTACTTATTACAGCTTGACAAAGGGAACACACGGCTTGACACCTGTTGTCCGCATTTCTGGTGAAATACCTCCACACCGAAGAGCTGATTTTTTTGGTATTTTCACCTGGCATGTCAACGGCCATATTCCTCCCACGGACAACAGGTGTCTCCCCGGGTGCCTGACTTAAACAAACCACCTCACCATCAGAATCCTCCTGGTCAATTTCCTCCCCAGCGCCAGCAACACCCATATCCTCCTCATCCTGGTGTACTTCAACACTGACATCTTCAATCTGACTATCAGGAACTGGACTGCGGGTGCTCCTTCCAGCACTTGCAGGGGGCATGCAAATAGTGGAAGGCGCATGCTCTTCACGTCCAGTGTTGGGAAGGTCAGGCATCGCAAACGACACAATTGGACTCTCCTTGTGGATTTGGGATTTCAAAGAACGCACAGTTCTTTGCGGTGCTTTTGCCAGCTTGAGTCTTTTCAGTTTTCTAGCGAGAGGCTGAGTGCTTCCATCCTCATGTGAAGCTGAACCACTAGCCATGAACATAGGCCAGGGCCTCAGCCGTTCCTTGCCACTCCGTGTGGTAAATGGCATATTGGCAAGTTTACGCTTCTCCTCCGACAATTTTATTTTAGGTTTTGGAGTCCTTTTTTTTCTGATATTTGGTGTTTTGGATTTGACATGCTCTGTACTATGACATTGGGCATCGGCCTTGGCAGACGACGTTGCTGGCATTTCATCGTCTCGGCCATGACTAGTGGCAGCAGCTTCAGCACGAGGTGGAAGTGGATCTTGATCTTTCCCTAATTTTGGAACCTCAACTTTTTTGTTCTCCATATTTTATAGGCAGAACTAAAAGGCACCTCAGGTAAACAATGGAGATGGATGGATTGGATACTAGTATACAATTATGGACGGACTGCCACGGTTAGGTGGTATAAAAAAACCACGGTTAGGTGGTATATATTATAATAATAATACAATTATGGATGGACGGACTGCCTGCCGACTGCCGACACAGAGGTAGCCACAGCCGTGAACTACCGCACTGTACACTGGTTGATAAAGAGATAGTAGTATACTCGTAACAACTAGTATGACACTATGACGACGGTATAAAGAATGAAAAAAAAACCACGGTTAGGTGGTATATATTATAATAATAATACAATTATGGATGGACGGACTGCCTGCCGACTGCCGACACAGAGGTAGCCACAGCCGTGAACTACCGCACTGTACACTGGTTGATAAAGAGATAGTAGTATACTCGTAACAACTAGTATGACACTATGACGACGGTATAAAGAATGAAAAAAAAACCACGGTTAGGTGGTATATATTATAATAATAATACAATTATGGATGGACGGACTGCCTGCCGACTGCCGACACAGAGGTAGCCACAGCCGTGAACTACCGCACTGTACACTGGTTGATAAAGAGATAGTAGTATACTCGTAACAACTAGTATGACACTATGACGACGGTATAAAGAATGGAAAAAAAACCACGGTTAGGTGGTATATATTATAATAATAATACAATTATGGATGGACGGACTGCCTGCCGACTGCCGATACAGAGGTAGCCACAGCCGTGAACTACCGCACTGTACACTGGTTGATAAAGAGATAGTAGTATACTCGTAACAACTAGTATGACACTATGACGACGGTATAAAGAATGAAAAAAAAACCACGGTTAGGTGGTATATATTATAATAATAATACAATTATGGATGGACGGACTGCCTGCCGACTGCCGACACAGAGGTAGCCACAGCCGTGAACTACCGCACTGTACACTGGTTGATAAAGAGATAGTAGTATACTCGTAACAACTAGTATGACACTATGACGACGGTATAAAGAATGCAAAAAAAACCACAGTTAGGTGGTATATATTATAATAATAATACAATTATGGATGGACGGACTGCCTGCCGACTGCCGACACAGAGGTAGCCACAGCCGTGAACTACCGCACTGTACACTGGTTGATAAAGAGATAGTAGTATACTCGTAACAACTAGTATGACACTATGACGGTATAAAGAATGAAAAAAAAACCACGGTTAGGTGGTATATATTATAATAATAATACAATTATGGATGGACGGACTGCCTGCCGACTGCCGACACAGAGGTAGCCACAGCCGTGAACTACCGCACTGTACACTGGTTGATAAAGAGATAGTAGTATACTCGTAACAATTAGGATGACACTATGACGGTATAAAGAATGAAAAAAAAACCACGGTTAGGTGGTAGGTATATAATAATAAATAATACAATTCTGGTCGGACGGACTGCCTGCCGTGTGCCGACACAGAGGTAGCCACAGCCGTGAACTACCGCACTGTACACTGGTTGATAAAGAGATAGTAGTATACTCGTAACAATTAGGATGACACTATGACGGTATAAAGAATGAAAAAAAAACCACGGTTAGGTGGTAGGTATATAATAATAAATAATACAATTCTGGTCGGACGGACTGCCTGCCGTGTGCCGACACAGAGGTAGCCACAGCCGTGAACTACCGCACTGTACACTGGTTGATAAAGAGATAGTAGTATACTCGTAACAATTAGGATGACACTATGACGGTATAAAGAATGAAAAAAAAACCACGGTTAGGTGGTAGGTATATAATAATAAATAATACAATTCTGGTCGGACGGACTGCCTGCCGTGTGCCGACACAGAGGTAGCCACAGCCGTGAACTACCGCACTGTACACTGGTTGATAAAGAGATAGTAGTATACTCGTAACAATTAGGATGACACTATGACGGTATAAAGAATGAAAAAAAAACCACGGTTAGGTGGTAGGTATATAATAATAAATAATACAATTCTGGTCGGACGGACTGCCTGCCGTGTGCCGACACAGAGGTAGCCACAGCCGTGAACTACCGCACTGTACACTGGTTGATAAAGAGATAGTAGTATACTCGTAACAATTAGGATGACACTATGACGGTATAAAGAATGAAAAAAAAACCACGGTTAGGTGGTAGGTATATAATAATAAATAATACAATTCTGGTCGGACGGACTGCCTGCCGTGTGCCGACACAGAGGTAGCCACAGCCGTGAACTACCGCACTGTACACTGGTTGATAAAGAGATAGTAGTATACTCGTAACAATTAGGATGACACTATGACGGTATAAAGAATGAAAAAAAAACCACGGTTAGGTGGTAGGTATATAATAATAAATAATACAATTCTGGTCGGACGGACTGCCTGCCGTGTGCCGACACAGAGGTAGCCACAGCCGTGAACTACCGCACTGTACTGTGTCTGCTGCTAATATAGACTGGTTGATATTTAAAGAGATATTAGTAGTATACAACAATACTATACTGGTGGTCAGGCACTGGTCACCACTCCTGCAGCAAAAGTGTGCACTGTTAATTAATATAATTGTACTCCTGGCTCCTGCTAACAACCTGCAGTGCTCCCCAGTCTCCCCCACAATTAATTATAAGCTTTTAATTTATACATTGATGACTGTGCAGCACACTGGGCTGAGCTGAGTGCACACAGACTGAGTCACACTGTGTGACTGACTGTGCTGTGTATCGTTTTTTTTTTCAGGCAGAGAACGGATATAGCAGAGAGAAGTGAACGGATATATTATATTAAATAAAAGTTAACTAGCAACTGCACTGGTCACTGACTGTGGTAAACTAACTCTGTCTGCGACTCTGCACAATCTCTCTCTATCTAATCTATCTATCTCTATTCTAATGGAGAGGACGCCAGACACGTCCTCTCCCTATCAATCTCAATGCACGAGTGAAAATGGCGGCGACGCGCGGCTCCTTATATAGAATCCGAGTCTCGCGATAGAATCCGAGCCTCGCGAGAATCCGACAGCGTCATGATGACGTTCGGGCGCGCTCGGGTTAACCGAGCAAGGCGGGAAGATCCGAGTCGCTCGGACCCGTGGAAAAAAAAGTGAAGTTCGTGCGGGTTCGGATTCAAAGAAACCGAACCCGCTCATCTCTAGTTTATAATACTGTACCTGTGTATAAAGTGTAGATGTACCCTTTGGCTCATACATTGTGTCTAAATCTTGATATGGTGATAGCCAGTGCCTCCTGAAACATTTAGCTCACTGCACGTCCCTGCAAGGAAGTGTATATACGTGCCCACGGACTGTCCACTTTGAATCATAGAAAAGAAGGAACGCTAACAGGTAGCGATAGGCATACCAATTTGAAGCTGTTCTTGTAACTGGGAGGTAATCGTAGCAAACAGGAGGGTCCGCGCTATGCTACCATCTCTCTGAAACTCGCCACTGTTAGCAGAAGTCTTTTGGTCCTGGACGTCAGACCAGAGTCCATGTAGGGTATCTTCTTAGCAACTTTCACGTTGGCAATAGTGGGAGGTGAGGGAGGGCGTGACTTGCTTTTGCTCTGTTTGGAGTCCCGTACACAGCAGTTCCATGGTTTAAAACTCCAGGTCTGCTGATTTTGTCTGTACGTCTGAGAGTTCAGCAGCGGGAGACAGGGATATTTCCTTGTATATTTGGCTTAGTTTAGTATGTCCATATGCGGGGAACACCAATCTCTTTATGCATTTCTCCGCTGAAATAAAGTGGCGGTTTCTTCAGAAGTGGTGATGGGAAGTTATATTCTGTAGCTTGGGAACAGCAGACTGAAGGCAGGGCAAAGCTATGGGGCTAGATTCAAATGTGCGCTCCCCCTCCCGGCCGCCATTGCGCCCTCCAGTGGTATTCTAATGTTATTGCCGATGGGCGAGACATTGATCTTGTCGCGCCCATTGGCAGTAACATTAGAATACCACTGTACAAGGTGTGATAGTGGCAAAAACGGGGGATATTTGAATATCGCCCCTCTATCTCCGGTCACTTTAGATGGGAGATAGGGGGCGCGTTAACATTTTAACCCAGCCCATAGACTGGAGTTGATATGCAGGACTTGTTGCAGGAAACAGACAGTACCCTGGTGTGATGGATGAGAGTTGATTGCAGCAGGAAGCATATAGAAGGATCCTGCTGTAAAGTACTGTAGTTAAGTGCTCTAGCAGGGTAAGACAGCAATGTGGTAATATATAGAGCTCACTGCACTGGGATTGAACACAGGAGTCATGTTAGCAGTACAGTAAGACTTCATGAGTGGATGACGTCAGGTAAGATGGCTGTGCCCATATAGCAGAAACATACTTCTGAAGGGGAATAAGCAGGTAGATCCTGAGATGACTGGCCTGTGGAAACACACTAGTCAGTAAAACGTCAGTGGTAGCTGAGGTAAGAGGGTCTGAGAACCTGAAGTGTCACACTGAAAGTGTGGACACTGGCCTCTGGGCCTGCCATGGCTTTCAAAACTTCACACAAACATAGAGTTTTATGGTCCTCCCTGTCTCTTACAAGCCTGGAACTTGCCTACTGGCCTGCAGCTTTCCTGTGACAACTTCTTAAAAGTCTCATACAATCTTATGTTCCTCCATGTCTCTTGCAGGTATGAACAGTGGCCACCTTGCCTGGCCCTTTGGCCTCCTTGGCTACCTCAGTCTCACCTGGGCTCTGTACACAGGTCAACCTGCTTGACTGCCACAGTCCCACCTCGACTATCCCCACGCAGCAGCCCTTTAGTGTTGGCACACCCTCCTTTTTCTTCCCTATGTGTGTAGATGCCTCCAGAACTCCTGTCTCATTATCACCACCTAGCTTTATATTGCCATAACACATATACATATACAGTATATATATATATATATATATATATATATATAATTATCATTTATTTACAGTTTAGGTTTGCCTCCTGCACTGAGACCTGTATGATGATCTTCGGTGGACTGGCTGCAGTGATCCATGGGGCAGCTCAGCCGTGCATGTTGCTGGTCTTCGGTCTCATGATTGACACATTTATATTGTATGATATAGAAACACAAGAACTCCAAAATCCTAACAAGACTTGTATAAATCACACTATCATGTGGGTTGATGGCTCCTTTGGAGAAGAAAATGATAATGAGACATTAAGCTGTGGGTAAGCGATATTATTTTAATTGTAATTATCTTAATATGCACTTCCCAAAATTGTGCAGGATTATTTGGCAGTATAATGCATGCAGTCACATCATCTTCCTTGTTTATTGATAGAATGCTGGATATTGAATCAGAAATGACAAGATTTGCCAGTTACTATGCTGGGATAGGTTGTGCTGTTCTCCTTCTTGGATATGTACAGGTAAGTATAATAACCAAGACCAGAATGATATACATTTTAATTAACCACAAGCTGGTTCTTTGTTTAACTGCTGACCTAATAGTTACATTGATGACTTTTTGCCTTTAATGTCAATTATCTTGACCCCTATGAACAATGCCAGTGATATTCTGTCAGAAGAGAAGATGCAATTGCAATTACAGCCAATATATTTTCCCAATCAGCCAGGCTGCCGATACCTTAATGGAGCCTGGGTACTGGGGGTAGTGGGAATGGGAGTTGTGCCCAAATCTGGGAGATATGACCATGCCCCCTTTGAAAAATGTACAAATACTATGCAAGGCACTACAGCAGCACAGCTGACCGGGTACCCACCATGCCCCTCCTGCTAGTCCGGGCCAGAGTAATCAGTACCTGCTACTCTCCCTCTCAGTGCCCCTGTCTAGATCCTAGCATCTTACCCTTTGTCTTTTTGCCCAGGATTTTTGCAGAACTGCAAAGGAGTATCATGAAATTTTGTTCTTGGGTAACTGTACTTAGATGGTAGTGTATCCCATAATAGACAATCAGATTCTGTATATTCAAGATGCATTTGATGTTTTCTATAAAGTCTAATAATTTATTTATTATTTATTTTATTTATTTATTAACAGTTTCTTATATAGCGCAGCATATTCCGTTGCGCTTTACAATTAGAACAACAGTAATAGAACAAAACTGGGTAAAAACAGACAGACAGAGGTAGGAAGGCCCTGCTCGCAAGCTTACAATCTATAGGGAAATAGGCATAGATACACAAGGATAGATGCTACCTATTGCATAATGGTCCACCAGATTGCTAGGTTCTTAATGGGTTGTATGATGATACCCCACAAAGTTATCCAAGTGTCAGGAGGGTGTGAGACTAAAGAAAGACAAGATATGTGATGTTATGAATACTCTACAGAGGATGCAATTAGATAGGGAAGCACTGAAGGTTATGTGGGTGGGTCTGGAATTTGATAGGCTTGTCTGAAGAGGTGAGTTTTCAGGGAACATTTAAAGGTTTGGAGACTAGAGGCGAGTCTTACTGTGCGTGGGAGGGCATTCCACAGAGTGGGTGAAGCCCGGATAAAGTCCTGTAATTTTGAGTGTGAACAAGTAATGCGTGTGGATGAGAGACGTAGATCTTGTGCAGAGCGGAGAGGTCGGGTAGGGAGATATTTTGAGATGAGTGAAGAGATGTATGTTGGTGCAGTTTGGTTAATAGCCTTGTATGTGAGTAAAAGTATTTTATATTTAATACGGTAGAATACCGGTAACCAATGGAGGGACTGACAGAGCGGATCTGCAGACGATGAACGTCTGGCAAGGAAGATTAGCCTCGCAGCTGCATTCAAAATGGATTGTAGTGGTGAGAGCCTATGTTTGGGAAGACCGGTCAGGAGACTATTACAATAATCAATGCGGGAGATAATGAGAGCATGGATTAGAGTTTTTGCTGTGTCTTGTGTAAGATAAGGGCGTATTTTGGATATGTTTCTTAGATGTATGTAACATGATCTTGAGACAGATTGAATGTGGGTAACAAAGGACAGTTCAGAGTCAAGAATGACACCTAGGCAGCGAACTTGTGGGGTAGGGGTGATTGCAGAGTTCTCAACAGTGATAGAGATATCAGGTTGGAAACTACTATTGGCCGGTGGAAATATAATTAATTCTGTTTTGGAAATATTAAGTTTGAGGTGGCGAGATGTCATCCAAGATGAAATGGCAGAAAGGCATTCAGTGACACGGCCCAATACAGATGGTGACAAATCAGGGGAGGATAGGTAGATTTGAGTATCATCCGCATACAGATGGTACTGAAATCCGAAAGAGTTGATTAGTTTGCCAAGAGATGTGGTATAGATAGAGAAAAGCAGAGGACCTAGGACTGAGCCTTGCGGTACTCCAACTGAGAGAGGTAGCGAAGGAGAGGTGGAATCAGAGAAACGAACACTGAAGGAGCGATTAGATAGGTAGGATGAGAACCAAGAAAGGGCTGTGTCCTGAATACCTAGGGATTGTAGTATTTGTATGAGAAGAGAGTGGTCAACAGTGTCAAAAGCAGCAGAGAGATCAAGGAGAATAAGTAGAGAGTAATGTCCTTTAGATTTAGCAGTGACCAAATCATTCACTACCTTAGTCAGTGCTGTCTCTGTGGAGTGTTGGGCACGAAATCCTGACTGAAGTGGGTCCAGTAGGCTGTGTGAGTTAAGAAAGTGTGTGAGGCGAGTGTAGGCAAGTCTCTCCAGTAGCTTGGAGGGGCATGGGAGCTGAGAGATGGGACGGTAGTTAGAGAGAGAGTTCGGGTCAGAGTTTTGTTTTTTCAGAATGGGAGTAATCACTGCATGCTTGTATAGAGAAGGAAAGATACCAGTAGCCTGGGAGAGATTACAGATTTTCGTTAAGGTTGGGATGAGCACAGTAGACAGAGCTTTACTAATTTGTGAGGGTATAGAGTCAAGGGGAGAGGTATTAGAGTAGGCAGATGAAAAGAGTGCAGATACTTCATCTTCATTTGTAGGATCAAAGGAAGAGAAGGTGTTAGAGGGTTCAGGCAGGGAATTGAGCAGGTCACTTGCTGTGGAAGAGCATACCATTTCATTTCGGATCTTGTCAATCTTGTCCTTGAAATAGGAAGCAAGATCTTGCGCACTGACAGTGGCTGGTGGGTTAGGTGAGGGAGGGACAAGAAGTGATTTAAATGTATTAAAAAGTCGCTTGGGGTTAGAGGCTTGAGCAGAGATGAGAGATTGAAAATATGTTTGTTTGGCAGTGTCCAGAGCAGTACGATAAGAGTGGTAGGTGGTCTTATATGTGAGAAAGTCACTTGAACTACGAGATTTACGCCACTGGCGTTCAACTTTTCGTGAGAGTTTTTGTAAGTGTCTAGTGTATTTAGAGTGCCATGGTTGACATCTAAGTCTACGTGGAGTGTGATGGGTAGCTGGAGCCACTTCATCAAGTGCTGTTACTAGAGTTTGGTTAAGGTGTGACACAGCAGTCTCTGTAGAGGTGAATGTAGAAATTGGTGAAAGCAGTGGTTGCAGAGAGGTAGATAGTTGTTGAAAATTATTAGCGTTAATATTAGAGATGAGCGGATTCGGTTTTACTCGGTTTTACTCGGTTCTCAAAACGGCATCTTATTGGCTATCCAAAACACGTGACATCCGTGAGCCAATAAGATGCCGTTTTGAGAACCGAGTAAAACCGAGTAAAACCGAATCCGCTCATCTCTAGTTAATATTTCTGCGGGTAAGAGGTGTCCTTGTAGACTTTAGGGACATGGAGTTTGAAGTAATGGAGGAGAGCATGCATGTGATAAGGTTGTGATCTGAGAGAGGGAAAGGAGTGTTAGTGAGTTCAGAAACAGAGCATAGTCTGGTGAATACAAGATCAAGGCAGTGGCCCTCCTGATGAGTAGGGGAGTCAGTCCATTGGGAGAGGCCAAGAGAGGAGGTTAGAGAGAGTAGTTTAGAGGCATGGGGAGATTGTGGACTGTCAATAGAGAGATTGAAATCACCCATAATGATGGTGGAGATGTCAGAGGATAGAAAGTGAGGGAGCCATGCAGAAAAATCTTCCAGAAACTTTTTGGGTTGCCCAGGTGGGCGATAGATAGCTGCAACACGCAGAGAGAAAGGGGTGAAAATCCTAATAGAGTGTACTTCAAAGGATGTAAATGTGAGTGAGGGAACAGGTGGTAAAACAATGTGCGTGTAACATTTGGACAGTAATATTCCAACACCCCCTCCTTTGATGTAATGAATCTGCAGTGAAAGGGCTGATTTTCTATTACCGCTTGTTATGGCAAAGGAATTTCTTTTTACTTGTTTTTCTGCTATCGCCACCCTGGACGACTAATAATGATAGGATGACAGACCCCAGTACTTGTACTAGTGCATTCTTTGTTAAATACGTCTACCCATTGTTTGGGGAAGTTATCACTGGAGCTAGCCAACAAAGCCATTGCTGGTGGTCCTGGCAATAGCTATCACCGGCCAATGATCTTTTTAAATAGGCAGAAGCTTTATTCTTTGCATAAATGGTTCATGCAAATGCACTGCCCTGAAATTCATTACAAGAAGTTAGCTGTGGCTGCTGAGTGGTAACTTGGGGTAGAACAGATGGTGTAATGGTTAGCTTTACTGCCTCACAGTAATGAGGTCTTTGGTCCGATTCACACCATGGCCCTAACTGCCTAACTGTGTGGAGTTTGTATGGTTTCTCCGTGCTTGCGTGGGTTTCCTCCAAGTACTCCGATCCCCCCCCCTCCTAATCCAAAAAATAAACTGTTAGGTGAATTGCCTCTTAACAAAAATTAACCCTAGTGTGCAAGTGTGTTCATGTTCATGTGTTAAATCCAGGTAGATGGACAAAATGCTATGTTTGATTACAATTCTAGGACAGGGATGTATATGACAGTGGTGGCTTTGAGCACAGACTGAAAATCAGATAATCTAAAGAATTGGGTTCTCCATCAGCACTGATTAGTGTCAAATGCTTTTCTATATGAAAAAAGTTCATCCAAAGTCAGGGGCACTGAGAAGGCTGGAGGGAGAGGGGTGGTATGAAGTAACTAGACCAGGGCCTCCCTGTCACATCGACACCTGAAGATGGCGTGGCCACACCCTTGTCAGCATCTACAGAAGGGTCCCAGAATTTACAATGGGGTATGCATACCTCCCAACATGACCCCCTCCAGGAGGGACAGAATGCTCTGCTCCTGGACTTCCCTCTTAATTTATGATTGCCATCACCTGTGCTGAAACACCTTTCTTATCCAATTCACTTGTTCAGCACAGGTGATGGCAATCATACATTAAGAGGAAAGTCCAGAAGCAGAGCATTGTGTCCCTCCTGGAGAGGGTCATGTTGGGAGGTATGGGTATGGCCATGACCCCATTACTAGACCACACCACTCCTAAGTACTGTGGCCCAAAATTTCTTATTGTGGCCCTGTATATAGTATTGGAAGGAAAATATAGGAAATCATCTAACTGGTTGTTTGGGTTTATACAGTAATACCTTTTTGTAATCTTTTTATACTTTTTAATACTTTTACTTCAATATGTACTGTAAAACATATTTGTTCACCACAAAGTTTGCAGCATTCCTTTTGTAGTATTGAGGTGTCATGATAGTCCAGCTGTTGGGATAACTATTGCTGAAGTCATGTTTTTGCTATGGGGATATATTACAGTAATTTAACTATTTTTGCAATGTATCTAAAGTAATCCTAATAATAGCATAAAACTGTGAGTTGCATCACTTCAGCAGTTCAGATACTACTAATTAGCAATGCACTTTTAAAGATAGTACTGTAGAAATGATAGTACAGTATTAAACTTCTTACTATACCCAGTATGAACATTATATTATTAATAGTCCTAGTTGTTTATGTGCATATGCTTCTGGAATTAAAATTATTCTGTTCCACCAATAAAAAGACAGAACTTAATCCACAAAATATTCTTTACTGATGCCATGGTAATTGTGTTGTTACCTATTATTCCCCACCACAGATTTGTTTTTGGGTCACAGCAGCTGCCCAGCAGATCCAGAGAATAAGAAAACTCTACTTTCGGAAAGTGATGAGGATGGAGATTGGATGGTTTGACTGTACGTCAGTTGGAGAACTAAATACCCGGATGTCTGAGTACGTGTTTATGTTAAACCTTGCAGATGATCCTAGTCATATGGTAATGGTTGCCATGCAATCCATTGGTAATATTGTCAGACCAAAGTTTCAAATCCACCAGCTTGTGCAAATAAATATACAGTAGATACAATACAGGTTGCATTTATTATTGAATGCAAACTCTGTATAACAGATTTTAATATTCAACAACTAGTAACTTTTTTGTATGGATTTTATTGATAAACATGTTGGCAGAGTGTTCTGGGCTATCTGATGCAGTGACGTCATTCCACACACTTTATGACTTAAACAGTAATGCAGGCTTATTTAGTGAATACACGTGACTCAGATGTAACACTGATAACGGTAATCAGGAGCCCATACATCACACAAGGTAACAGCATTAGGTAGCAGTACTTATCAGGAGATGTCTGTGGTGGTGAAGCATGGAGGACTGCACAGCTGTGCAGTCTGATTCCCTCTGTAGAGAAGATGATGCATGCACTGGAACACTGTGAGTCTCTGTAGCTGAGATCTGCTCCCAGTCTCAGCTCTGCACATTTGTACACAAGGACTCTGTCTCTCGGTCTCTAAGTGTGTGACACACTCTCCTCACTCTCTGAGATGGAGGAAAAGGAAACTACATCATATAACTCTGCCTCCCAGTGACTCCTGGCACTAGAGGTCTAACACTAGGGGATGCACCCATAGACTGATACATAGAAGGAGACAGGCACAGAGTGCACTATATCCTAACAAAACAATGGAAAGTCACAATGCAACATTCAAAAATGTTAAATGTCAACGTTTCCATACAATAACAGATACAGCATATAACAGTTGATATCATTTTTATGACTAGCTAAGCTGTAGTTTTCAGGTTTTTTCTACTGGCTTTGTGTAGTTTCCTTCAATGTGTTTTTAGGCAGAGGTCTGTTATGTGCAACATGAGAAAACTATCAGGCCCATTTATCAATGAGTTTTAGCTATTTACAGCTTGTTGCATGTGATAACATTTTTCAAACACATGACAGTAAGGAGCTGAACATATGACAGCTAGGAGCTGGTTGGCTGGAGCACCATTTATCATACGCAATGAGTTTTAAATAGCTAAAACTCATTGATAAATGGGCTCTTATATCATGAGTAAAACTATTGAATAGTGCGCCTAGTGTGCGGCAAGTCTTCATAATCAGTGTGTCATTGCACGTACAATATAGGAGGTGTAACTCCTCCTATTATGTTAATATGCAGAAATTCCTGGTCCGAATACGATGCATGAATGTTGCTTACATGAGAACGTCCTTTCCAGTGCTTTCCGCTTCTCTGGTTCTGAAGCTTGATTCAGTACATCCATAAAGCATACCGCTGTACAATCACATACTTGTATGTGTTCACTTTCTGGGCATTCACAATGTGGAAATCTGCAAAGTACACCATGCCTTCTGACATCATGCTCACTCTGCGCCAGCCCATACAGTTTTCTCAGCCTGATTCTCAATTCTAACAGTTTGCAGTGTGCAGCCTAACCGTAGTATATCTAAGTAATGCAAACATTTCCCAAATGTAAGTGTTAAAGTGCGGGTACAAAAGAGCTGGGAGGTGTTGCACTGTTGCATGCTGGAGACAGCAGTTTCCACGGCATGCAGTATGACAAAATGCCCTTTTCCTGGAAAAAAAAAATACCCACCAAGGGTGTGTGTGGTCATGCCCACGCGGACATGACCCCCATCCCACTTTGGAAACCACTTATGTGGTAAGGTATTTTGTGAATTATATTACAAGTTAATCTAGCTATTCTGACCCTCTTTCCTTTTACCAGCCCCATTAAGAGACCTGCGCTATTTGTTCACACTATTTTTTTCCCCCCACAGTGATATAAATAAAATTAATGATGCCATCGCTGACCAAGTTGGCATATTTATCCAGAGATTTACCACGTTTATATTTGGGTTCCTGTTAGGATTTGTCAATGGCTGGAAGTTGACTTTGGTGATCATCGCAGTGAGTCCTCTCATTGGTATTGGAGCTGCTCTTATGGCACTGGTAAGTTTTTCTGCCATGCAGTGGCCACAAATATTTATTTACATGAACATTGGATTTCATAGACACATATTGGGTTATGTAATTTATGCTTTTTGTTTTAGGCAGTGGCAAAACTGACGGGCAAAGAATTGCTTGCATATGCTAAAGCAGGGGCAGTCGCGGATGAAGTGCTCTCTGGTATAAGAACTGTGGCAGCGTTTGGTGGAGAGTTAAAAGAAGTTGACAGGTTTGTAATGCTTGTTTCATTATCAGTCACTGATTTTTATTATGTATGTAAGCATGTTATGATCTGGCAATCTCCGCTACTGTTGTTGAACTACAACTTCAGTGTGTCTTGCTCTGGATGAGTGAGTCCAGCATTCTTATCGTGCAATCATGTCAGACTCGTGGACCTCCAGCTGTTGTGAAACTACAAGTCCCAGCATGCTTTGCCAGCATTCCTTCCACTGATCAGCTGGTAAAGCATGCTAGGACTTCTAGTTTCACAACAGCTGGATGACTATGAGTTTGACATGCCTGTTATAGTGTGATTGTATTTGATTATTATTTCTGGATCTTCACAATAATTTCTTGAATTTTTAAGAACATCTTAATCAACTGAATTTCAATTCCCATATTCTGTTTCCCAGACTACTGTATGACGCATTGTGTAGGAGACAACACATATTAACCTACAATAAGGCACAGAATGAGATGGCTTTAAAGGACCTTGTACTAGTGAAAAAAATTGTAGAGATTTCATGTATCAAACTTTTTAAAGAGTGAGAAAGTTATGAAGTTGCCCATAGCAACCAATCTGTTTTACCTATCATTTTATAGAATGTTTTTGATAAATGCTAGCTAGAAGCTGATTGCAATGGGAAACTTCTATTCTTGTCCCCTTCCCACTCTTTAGAAGTTTTGGTACGTTTCCCATGGATTTGAAGGACATTGAGGGAGAGATCAGATTCTTACTTATTAACAATGCTTCTTAAGCAAAGTTATAGGAATATCTCCAGGTTTCTTTGTATTTTTTAAAACATTTTCTAACCAAATAATGGGGGAAGCATTTCAAGTTGGTCATGTATATTAGCAATGCTGTACTCTGGAGGCTTAGCCACAGACACTTACCAAGGGACCCCATTAAAGACAGTTACTGTAGAGGCTTAGGGGCTCATTCTTAGCTAGGATCAAACCAAAAAAAGAGCAAGTAAAGGCAGCCATACAACTGCGAGGCATTGTCACAATTTCCCAATTCCCAAACACCTGGGTTGGGGAATCGCAAATATTCAACAATCCCAAGTGCTCAGTCACAACCAACAATGGCTGGGATCGTCAATTCCAGGATTTGTGGGCTACATGCAAAAGCAGCTAGTATTTATGCTGCATTCAAAATAAATATATTAGCATGCCTTGCAATTACACAATTACACATGGTCTGTCACAATTATAAAGTTACTTGCTTTTTAATGCTTTGCTCCCAACATAGAACCAGCCCCTTATCCTCTCACAACTACATTGCTCAGGAGGCACTGGTTAGTACCAGAGACAAATTTACACGCAATATATAAGCCAAAGGGTACATCTGGGCATTATACACAGGTGCAGCAGTATAAACTCCTGGAAATTTGGTGAGTTTTGATCAGAGAGGTACAGAAGAGGTAGGTAGGGGAGGCACTGCCTCACCTGCCATAGACTTTTTACTCCAGAGTTTTGACTATAAAAATTAATCGAGTAATACAAGGAAGAGATTTCTAATAAATTCTTTGTATTTTTCATATACTTTATACTGTCAAATTTCTGGCACAAGCATTAGTATGACAGGAAAGGCTCTGTCTCACCTGCCTCACCCCACCGCACGTCACTGCCCTCAAGGGGATGACATCAAAATGCTGTTTCCTCCACAGTGGCAGGGAGCCAGATGCTGCACCATATCTTTCAGCCTCTGTTCCAGTCAATAAGAAGGAGAGGCAATGGAAGCAGAGTCTCAGTGGGCAGCCCAGCATCTTTGGGAATGCTGGTTATGCCCATGGGGGGTTTTATGTGAGACCATACCCCATCCCAGTGAGGCCACGTCCCCAGACTGAAGTAAATGCTACCTTCTAGAAGGCCACACCCCTTTTCAGATGTGCATGTCTTCTGGGGCTCTTTGCCACAAATTGTTTATTCTAGGACACCATAATTATTTTATCTATATATATATATATATATATATATATATATATATATATAAAATCCAAAATGACCGGCACTCTGTCTTAATCTCCAACTACCTCGGTGCCTTCCCTGGCTGCATGCCAATATAATTCATTTAGAAATGGGTGGCGCTCACGAGGAAATTTCACAATGAAAAGAAATCACAAGAGAGACTGAGCTCTGGTAACGTTTCAGCTATATTCTAGCTTTCGTCAGACCAAACACATAAATACATTGAACAAACAATTATACCTTACCCCACACCTAATGAGCACTCCTCCCAGGTGCGGTGCGCTGGCGGGGAAAGATGACGCTGTCCCACCTCAGCCGCACGTCTTTGTCCCGCCTACTGCCTCGCGTTGCTCGTTGCCCACAATCCTACGCGCCAGCAGCGGCCGAATGACGTCACCACGTCCCGGCTGAGGGACACGTTCACTCCTCCTGCCCGGCCCCGGTTGCCTAGGAACCAGATAAACAAATGTGACAGCGTGTATTATATAAACATGACATGAGACGGATCCCGCATAGATGCCACTACTAAACTTGAATCTTAAGCAATATTATTGAACATAATATTGAATTTAGTACTATACAACAAAGGTGACGTCATTCGGCAGCTGCTGGCGCGTAGGATTGTGGGCAACGAGCAACGCGAGGCAGTAGGCGGGACAAAGACGTGCGGCTGAGGTGGGACAGCGTCATCTTTCCCCGCCAGCGCACCGGACCAGGGAGGAGTGCTCATTAGGTGTGGGGTAAGGTATAATTGTTTGTTCAATGTATTTATGTGTTTGGTCTGACGAAAGCTAGAATATAGCTGAAACGTTACCAGAGCTCAGTCTCTCTTGTGATTTCTTTTCGTTGTGAAATTTCCTCGTGAGTGCCACCCATTTCTGAATGAATTATATATATATATATATATATATATAAATTTGAAAGCCCTTACTCACTCGCTCACTCACTCACTCACTCACTCAATGACTGACTCATCACTAAGGGGTCTATTTACTAAGCCTTGGAGGGAGATAAATCCGACGGAGATAAAGTCCCAGCCAATCACTGTCTAACTGCCATTTCACAATCTGGATTGGAAAAATGACAGGAGCCGATTGGCTGGGACTTTATCTCCGGCGGATTTATCTCCATCGTAGGCTTAGTAAATAGACCCCTAATTCTCTTACTTCTCAATATGTTAGGAAGCTGAAATTCAACATAGGTATTCATCAGGTGGTAAATAGGAAAATGACATAATTAGAATTTTAATAAACCTCCCCTAAGGGGATGAAAACATTGTTGATATAATGACATCATTACCGATGCGTGGCTTGCATTGCGTGAACAATAACGCCCAAAAGGACAAAATTTGGATTGCACCCCCAGTGTGTAGAATTTAATAAACTACAAAAATGGTTCTGTCACTTTTTACCGTATCTGCTACAGGTGCTCCTCGGGTAACGCCAAGAACCATGGATTAATATTTACTTACATTAAGACGTCTCAGATTTACACCTCTATAGATTTACCAAATTTTTAACACTCATTTATATGTACAACCGTGAAAATCAGAAACTCCCGTTCGAAGAACGGGAAGAACAGCTAGTTGCATATATAAGGCACATGTTTATTTAAATGTATGTATAGGTATAGCATTAAGACATACTGTATACCCATGAACGTGGGAAAGTGCACCACAAACGTAAAACCAGATTAATCACACCCAGAAGCTGAGCGCAGTAAGAAACCTTTTGCTCATGTTGAATCAGGGGGGAGGACGCCCATCATTACATGCAGCACACACTGTGCACATATCAAGTAATCTTCCCCTATTCCATTAAAATGCAAATGTTCAGCCCCCAATATCTCCTAAACTTTTCAGAGTGACCTACTCAAAATTAGGGTGTGGGTGGGTGCTGGGGAGGGGGTACAATGCATATTGATGCACCTAGGACCACCACTCCCTAGTTCTGCCACTGGGTCAGGGATAGGTTGGGAAGTGTGAGCAGTAATAGAGTACAGCAGCAGCTAGGACTCAGGGTTATGCCAGGGCAATCAGTATCGGAAATGGTCACTCACTTACGCATCATTTTATTCATTTGTTTTATTTCTCTGGGGTGTATTATATCTACATGCATTATTATGAGCTAGGGAGAAATTAGACACTGTAAGTCGCGATTTTACAGGAAAATTGTAAAATGGTGCTACCCACCTAGACATGCCTCTCCGGCGG
The DNA here is from genome assembly GCF_028390025.1 of Pseudophryne corroboree. NCBI lineage: Eukaryota > Metazoa > Chordata > Amphibia > Anura > Myobatrachidae > Pseudophryne > Pseudophryne corroboree. The sequence continues at coordinate 115,432,731 of NC_086450.1, forward strand.
TGCACCCCATAATAAAATATGCAGGGCACACCTATGCACGCAGACTTACCCCTCCAGAATTCAAAACTAAACATGGTACTTAAGAATCTATTGTACACAATGTATTTAAGGTTGAGTTATCCTATAAAACAATATTTATAATATAAGAACCCCCCATAATTCTTACTATCTGGATTGATGTTACAGTATATGTTTTATCAGTATGTTAAATTGTTGTTGTTTTTCAACAGATATGACAAAAACCTTGTATATGCCCAGCGCTGGGGAATAAGGAAAGGTGTTATTATGGGATTCTTCACTGGTTATTTGTGGTTTATCATTTTCCTTTGCTATGCTTTGGCTTTTTGGTATGGGTCCAAATTGGTCCTTGAAGAAGAGGAGTATTCACCTGGAAACCTTTTGCAGGTAAAATACAATTCTTCTTTTTAAGTGCTATGGAGTAAGACAGGCCAAATTATTTTCTATAGCAGAACACTGACAGCCAACAGCAACACGTTCCCTTTAGAATATTACTCCTGTTATTGTACACCTGTGTTGTTGATGTACAATATGCCATTTACTTGTATTTGCTAATAAGGTTAAGCCGTCTATTAATTTATTGTGCTTGATATTAACTATACACTTTAAGCTAGCTTATCACTAAAAATAATGACACAGACACAACTGTGTTGGATTAAATGGTCATTGAATTTATTAATTGGAATGACCTTATTCGTAGTGGGTGGCCAGGAAGACGCTACCACTAACCAGCTCTAGTCACAGATCTTACAAAATGGCGGCGACTAAACACCCCAACTGACATGGCGATGACTGAAACGCCCCATCTATATATATATATCAGCATAACTTGTGTTGTGAAGGTCTCACCACCCCTTACTATAGCACAGTGAGGACGCTCCCCAAGGAAGCGCCCATCACCCCCCCACAAGGGCAGGACACGCTCGCCGTCCTTCAAAAGGGGTAAGTGCCCCACAACACCACTTATGCTACATGTGACCGCTGGCCAGTAGTGCCTTCCTGCCACTGCCAGTTTAAGAGAAACGCAGCCAGCCAACCCAAAACGAAATTAAATCCAACCAAACTAAACTAACCAAACAAAAACAAAAGACTCATCAGAACAACTCCCATTCCTAAATGCAAAGATAACAAACTAATCCAGACAAGAAAAAAGAGCCCTCAGAAAAACTCCAATCCCAACGTGGGAGATATGCACACCATCTTTTCTGAAATAAAAAGGACTCTGCAGCACCAATAGCGGATGCCTTACCGCCAAACCACCAGCAGCCAACACAAACTTCGACACAGCAAAATTAATCTTCTTCCTAGCCTTGTCAAGCGCTGTGACATTAGGGATCCCCTCCAGACAAACCTAGGAATAATATCAGACCAAACTAAACGTACATCAGGCCAGAGCAAGCTAAATTCACCCAAATTCGCCTTAATCCTAAGGATAAGATCTATACCCTTTAGGTGACCTACATCGTTACCACCCAGGTGCAGTAGTATGCAATGGGGATGCCCCCAATGCTGCTCTTGCTGAAACAACAGATTCAAAAGTCCAGAGCACCTAAGACCTCTCACCCCTAACCATCGCACCTTGCGACCACGTAACGATTTAGACGCCCTATCAGTCAGAGGGTGATATGTTGCTATCTCTCGGGCTTACAAAGAGAAAATCCTCGAGATAGTGGGCGATGCCCACGTGCCCAGTGCCTGCAGAAATGCACCAATGCAGGAACGAGCTAATTTTCTCTAAATAGGCGCAAGAGATAGAACAGCCCATCTGCAAACACTTGTCAACATAGAAAAAAACGCCCAATTGAAAGCCCATGAACATAAATGAATCAAGGTGAAGAGGAAAAAGGCAAAAGGCGGATTCAACATCTAACTTAGCCAACAGGGCTTCGGGCCCAAAACCCCAAATCAACTCCAGGGCCTCATCAAACAACTGATACCCGACTGTGCAAAACTCCTCAGGAATGGCTTCATTAACGGAGCCCCCGTGCGGGGAGGACAAATTTTGGATTAAGCGGAAATTACCTGGCACCTTCTTGGGAACTAACCCCAAAGAAGATACGCATTACCCAGGTAAAGGTTCACATGAGAAAGGGCCGCACATGCGACCCAACTTCACTTCCGCCTCCACCTTCTGCCTAACCCCATTGGGAAACTCCCTCACCGACTTTAAATTCCTGTGTGTTACAACCTGAACTGAGTCCGAAATGGACAAATGGAAATCAAAACTAATACCGTCCAACAAGAACTCAGCATCCGCCACCTTGGGGTAACGGTGCAACCATTTATCCAATTCTGTCACCACTATGGGCGAAGGTGCCTTATTTTGCACTACCGCCAGAAGCTCCCTGTTTGGCCTGCTTAAACTTACAATCCTTGCCTGGGTGATTGGCTCCACAGGATGCGGCAGGAGTGACGCAAACAACAGCCCGCACCCCTAGTGCATTTAGAATCGTTAAACGCAAAACATTTCCCCTTTGCAGCCAGCCCAGGGGCACCCTTACTCCCTGAAAACTTCCTCTCAGTCTGCCCTTCAGCCGCACTACCTCCTTGGTTGGAAACCTCCATCCACACCTCCACATGCTTAAAATCCAAAGGTAACGTGGGATTGCCATCTTGATTCTTACAAAATTTCTCATCATAATCCCTCCAAACGGAACCTTTGTATTTTAAGAACATGTCATAAATCTAAAAGATGTACTTAACTACATTCAGATGCTCCTCGGGCCGAGTCTTTAGATAGACAGCTGAAAAGAGCAAGAAACCTCTCAACCAATGATGAAAGCTCCAGAAAACATTTTCACTAATACCGCTCGCCTTCTTAGCCTTATCAAAATCTTTCCTCATGTCATCCGTGAGGGTGAACACGTCGACAAATTTCCCCTTAACGATTTTCTCGTTCATCCTCTTCCTTAAACCCCGAGTAACTGAAGTGTAGCCGCAGCGCACCATCTCCGAAAACAACAGCAGTTCATCAGGAGCTGCCCCCTTTTTCGTCACCTTGGCCTTGCACACCCTCTTGGTGACCTCCCGCGCAACTAACTTTGCAAGCTTGCGTGGGCACTTGGGAGAATCAGACCCCTCGCTGCTAGCAGAGGATTCAGAAGAGGATACAACAGACAATTCAGCCGAAACATCATGCTCACCAGATCCTGATTGGCCTGCAACATCGGCCGACCTAGCCGACTGCGAGTGAACAGGAACCGAAGCACCGACACCCGCCGGAGATGGGTCCGCATCTTCATGCCTCATGGATCCGTCCTGCACCGGAGAAGCCCGTGGGGCCGAATACCCACTGTCTCTAACCTCGGGAACAGAAACAATCGGTATTAGGTCACCAAGCACCTCAGCCGTCCCAATAGAGGAACCGGGGATGGGCCATGGATCTTCCCCACCCGGGACCCCTAAAGGCAAAGGCGTACCCGACCCGGACAGTGCGGCCTGAGTCGGTGGCACAGTGTCTGGGGGAAGGTACGATGGTACAGTGCATGCCTGGCTAACGCTAGGAAAGCGAATATCTGGGGACCCAAAACCTCCCTGCCAAGAGTACCCATAAGGCCCTGGCAGCGGCTGTGCCGGGGGATAAGCCAGGTGCCAGTACGGAAACTATTGAAAGGCGAGCACCAGAAAGGAAACCCACCCGCAAAAATGGAAACAGCAGGGGGATGGACAAAATTATGTCCCATCCCAGAAGACCAGACTGACTGAACTACCTGCAGGGTGGAAACTAAGGGGGGGACCCTTGAGAAACTATCGGGGCAAATGGCAATTGCAAATAAGGCTTGCCAACGCCACTGGAGGCGGTGAATGCTGGCAAGCCAAGGGCGCCTGTAGCAAAACTATCCCTAGCCATGGCCCTAAAAGCAGTAAAGGAAGCAGGTTGCCCTTGCAGAGAGACAGAGGCTGCTGCAGAGCCCTGCACTGAAAAAGCCTGCAGTACCTCCAAACGACCAGAATATGTCTGCCCAACCCCACCTAAAATGGCACTGGAAGCCTGCTGAGGGCCATGTGGGCTGCAGCCAGCCCCTAAAATGGTCACCACAGGGAGAGTCTGCCCTTGGAGTGCAGGAGGCCTCACCCCAGCTATATTATCAATCTGCCTGCTGCTCCTCCAGCCACCAGGGCCCTGTGCGGCCCCCCAGCAGCCAGGGCTGCCTCATGACGCACATTAGCACCAGGCACGGGACCCAAGGGTGCCATGCTAGGCCCCGGGGTAACCGCTCCCGCACCCACCCCTAAACCAGTCACAAGCGCGGCTGGGGGTGCCCAATCCAAATAGGGGAGCTACACCAATTGCCAGTGAGTCCCGGACAACAATATTTGCCAATGTTTGCAGCATACTTGCCTACTCTCCCGGAATGGCCAGGTGGCTTCCGAACATTGGGTAGTGCTCCTGGCCCTCCAGGAAAGTGGGCTAGTCTCCACGAACCAGCCTCCACTGCCCTCATTCCCCTGCACTTGCCCGCATCCCCTTGCAGTCATCTGTGAAAGTGGACGGTCCAGGGGGTGCTGATGATGTGATAATGTGTCATCCTAGCAAACCCCCCTGTACAGTACCTGGAATATCGACATTGCATAGTGTGTGTGGGAGGGGGGTGACTATGATGATGCAAACACGCAGCCTTGCCTCCACCCTCTGCCTCTTCCATCATGCCATGCCCACTACCCATCCCCTATGACAAACCAAGTCCCCCTTCCCCCTGCATCACTCATTGCTATGCCAACGTGGCTCGTCTCACCACTGCAATTGCCACTGGCAAGGAAGACCAGGAATAAGCATTTTGCACCTAATGGAATGCTACATGTTGAAGGGTATGTGATAGTCAGAGAACATCAGTAGACTTTATTATCTAGCAAAATAAGCTAATTTCAATATTTAATTTCTATAATAGGTGTTTTTTGGTGTGTTGGTGGGTGCCCTGAGCCTTGGACAAGCATCACCCTGCTTACAGGCCTTTGCATCTGGACGTGGAGCTGCCACAAATATATTTGAAACCATTGATAAAGTAAGCCTAATGTCATCAATGTACAGTATGACACATGAATCTAATCTAATATGGTGAACAGAATTTGTTTGTACAGTATATCAATGGTAAACCAAAATATCTATCTATCTATCTATCTATCTATCTATCTATCTATCTATCTATCTATCTGTCTGTCTGTCTGTCTGTCTGTCTGTCTATAGAGCCCTGAATTTAAGGGGGCTCTCCCGATCACCCAACAGAGCTGGATAGTCTCCTGGCACCACCTGCTTCTCAGATTTGTGTCACTTTAGCCCTCCCCCTGATGTAGAATGCTGCAAATTACGGCTTTAAACAGGGCCTTACTCGAATGCGGCTTCTTGTCCGCCACTCACCAGAGAGGGTTTCCCCCTCTGGAGGGGCTTTTAGAGAAGTTTAAAAGTATGTAGTAGATGATAGTCTGAACTTTGCTGTATAGTTATTTAGCTTTTTAGTTGTTTGCTTGGTTTTTATGTTAAAAACTGACTCCCTGTAAACATGAACAGGACTTTACCCTACATGAACACAGCCAGTGCTGGCTGGCAACTTTAAGCCTGGGGGGAAGACTCAAGCAAAAAGTGGCCCAGCTTTTCCCAGGGAATACAATGCAAAAATCGCTCTGGAACACTTAAATTGCACTGGCTGGTGGGGTAGATGGCATACCTTCCAACATTTGGGCATAGGAAGGAGGGACATCTTCACGCGCGCGCCCGAAAAAGGGGCATAGCCTACTGAAAGGGGGCATAGCTTCGTGGGAGGGCCCGCGATCGCGAGCCACGCCCCGGTTTTGTCACTGAGGAGGCATACCCAGCGCTCTGTGAGCTGCTGGCATGCCCCTCCTCTTCTGTCACCTGTAAAATAGATGCTGTGCGCATGCGCACAGCGTCTATTCACCGCTGCTCTGCTAAGCAGAGCAGCAGTGACAGAAGCCTCCCAACTGCCCACCCTCCCACTGTGAGACACTGCTGCCCGCGGGTGGGACAGCGGGACAGTCCCAAAAAAACGGGACTGTCCCGTGAAAATTGGGACAGTTGGGAGTTATGAAATGGTACCCTGCCCCTCTGCCCAGTTAGCCCCTGACACAGCTCATTTTAAAGTCCACAAAGCATTTGTTCTAAGCCCCGCAAATAATAAGTGTTTAGATAACTCTATCAACATTAATCACAGGGATTTACGGTATATAGAAAATACAGCTTTTATATCCTGGATATATATGGTCAGAAAGCAATATCCCTGCATGATAATGTTATACTGTAGGGAATGTGTGACATCTATCTAGTGAGAATAATCACATTAAGGTAACTGCAAATATGAGAGAGCATTACCTAATCCTCCATAGTGCTACAAAAAAATACATTTTTTGAGCACATAAACTTATATTAAATATTATTACAAATATTACAGAGCCCAGCTTTTGTTGCTGCAGTTGCTCAGTTACAGTTCTCTGCAGAAACCAAACACTCAATAAAATATTAATAAAAAAATAAAAAAACTTTATGTAACTTTTTAGGAAAGGGTTTTATTTGGTTAGGTATGATAAGTGATCACTGTTTGCCGTGTAGCATCATGTAACATGGAAACATATCTTTTACCTTTAAGTACACAAGCGGAACTTGGGATTGTCAATAAACATTTGTTCTGCATACTCTGTTCCTTTTAATGCACAGGGGAGACCTGCAGGATCGAGAATGGTTTTCATAACAGCATATCTTATTATGCCCAGTGTCCATTGCTTACTGGAGGAGTGGACAATTCACCTACCCTAGCTAAACTACATATCCCCAAAGTGTAAATATCACTGAAAAGCTTTAAGCAATCTACAGTATTACTGGACGATTAAGGGGGAGATTTATCATAGCATGAAGACAGATAAAGTTGTGAGCAACAAAGAACCAACCAGTCAGCTTCTGTCATTGTACAGGCTGTGTTTGAAAATTGACAGGAGCTGATTGGTTGGTACTTTATCTCTCTCCACATCATCTCTCTCCAAGCTTTGATAAATCTCCCCATCAGTGTTTTATGCTTATGTTTATTGTATAGTAATTCCAGCTCTTCATCAAGAATTTCCATTCTGTTGCAGAAGCCAATGATTGACTGCATGTCAGAAGAGGGCTACAAACTGGATAAGGTTAAGGGAGAAATTGAATTTCATAATATTAACTTCTATTACCCGTCCAGACCGGAAGTCAAGGTATACTGCAATATTCAATAATGAGGTTGCTGTTTTCATAGTGAGCATATAATGAGTTGAAAGAATGTACTAAGCGCAGATAATAAATGTGAATCTTCTTATAAAGTGCAGTGAAAGATATCCTTATCTTTGTTAACCTCTGACATCACTATTCATCAAATATACAGGGAGCCTGTTAGGACATTCCTCATCCATGTCAGTGATTAATGACTTGAGCATTGTATATGCACTGTGTGAGCGGTCTCACTATCCCAACGCCGGAATCCCGATGCTGGACAGCCCGACAGTCGGCATGCCGACTAACAGGGACTGTTCCCACTCGTGGGTGTCCACGACACCCATAGAGTGGGAACAGAACATGTGGCGGGCGCAGCAACCCTCCGCACCCGCTGCGTGGTGAGAGTAGTGAGCCCACAAGGGGCTTCCTTGCACTCACCCCACCACCGACATTCTGAAGATGAGGATCCCAGGGTCGGTATGGTGGCTTTCGGGATCCCAAACGCTGGTCTCCCAATACCAACCCGCTAGAACAACCTTTACAGCGTCTATGCTAAGCTCTACATTGGCAGAGTTTGCTGCATGGAACCTAATCCCACCCTCCCAAAGGAGTGAGATTCTTGTCAGGGGATCTTGTCACATGCCATAACTGTGGGATGGGTTTTCCCATCCTTTATAAAAAAAAATAAAAAAATAAAACAAGCCTATACCTACAGTATACGTTATTTAAGAAAAAAATAAATTTATGAAAACTGTACAGATGTGCCACATTTAAAACCATTCAAAATGTGCAGTATTTATCATGCCCGGATTTGGCTGTGGAATTTTACATTATCCAATGTGTCACTTTCTACAAGAGACTTACTTTTGATAACATGCGACAAGCAGAGATAAATAGTAATGTTAATCATTTCTTTGTTAACTAACAATGTAATATGTATCATGTATGCGCTGTATAAATTAAGGTTGTTAATCAAATAACGTACACATAATTTCCTTCTGTGCCAAAACAACTGTCCCTGGTGAAATTAGTAAATACATACATGCAGAGGATTAAACTAAGGTGCAGATTTATCAAAGCTTGGAGAGAGATAGCATACCAAGTTACCAACTAATCAGCTCAAAACTGTCAATTTTCACACGCAGACCATAAAATGACAGGAGCTGAATGGTTAGTACTTTATCTCTACTTTATCGCTCTTCAAACTTTGATAAATCTAACCCAAAGTCTACATTTATAATTAGGTTTTCTCATACGTCCTAGAGGATGCTGGGGACAACATCAAGACCATGGGGTATAGACGGGATCTGCAGGAGACATGGGCACTCTAAAGACTTTTCATTGGGTGTGAACTGGCTCCTCCCTCTATGCCCCTCCTCCAGACCTCAGTTTTAGAAATGTGCCCTGGTCGACTGGATGCACTCTGAGGAGCTCTACTGAGTTTCTCTGAAAAGACTTATGTTAGGTTTGTTGTTTTCAGGGAGAACTGCTGGCAACAGACTCCCTGCTTCGTGGGACTGAGGGGGCAGAAGTAGGAACCAACTTCCTGAAGAGTTTCATGGCTCTGCTTCTGGCTGACAGAACACCATTAGCTCCTGAAGGGAACGGAACGCTAGCCGTGCCTAGATGCTCACTCCCACAGCACGCCGTCACCCCCCTCACAGAGCCAGAAGTCAGAAGACAGGTGAGTAGAAGAAGACAGATCTTCTATCAAGAAAAGTGACGGCTGAGGTACAGCGCGGCTGGCAGGAGCGCAGCGCGCCATTGCTGCCCACACACACAGGCACTGCAGGGTGCAGGGTGCGGGGGGGGGCGCCCTGCGCAGCAAAAACATTTCTATAAACTGGCAAAAAGGGGGCATAAGATGCCCAGGCACAGCCCTACCCCGCCAGTATAAATATTATGAAAAGTTTCTGAGGTAAAAAGGGCGGAGCTTCTTCCTCAGGCAGCCAGCACACTGCTGAGTGCCATGTTCTCTCTCCTCAGGCTGCAGAGACATCGCTGGTCCTCCTTCACTTCTGACTACAAGTATCAGGGTGCAAATAAGGGGGGGGGGGGCACAAGCGAATTTGGTGCTTTACAAGTGTGTTTTACTGTGTAAAAAGCGCTGCATGTCAGTGGGCATTCTGTGTTCACAGGCATTCGAAAATCTGTGGAAGATGTGATTTTTCAGGGCTCTGTTCTTCCATCCGCAGGCGACCCCTCTGGGTCACATAAGAGACCATTTGCAAATATTGTGAATACTGATACCGACACGGACACTGATTCTTGTGTTGACGATAGTGACTCCAGAGAAGGAGAGAGTATTGACTGCATAGGAGAGGAAAGAGTTAAACATCTAGGGAGGGCAGGGCCGGATTAAGCCCTTGGGGGGCCCAGGGCACCCAAGACAGGGGGCCCCCCACCAGCAACCACCATCCGCAGGGGCAAAAGCAGGATTCGGAAGGGGGTTTCCTTTGATGCACGCACGTGTGTGTGTGTGTGTGTGTGTGTGTGTGTGTGTGTGTGTGTGTATATATATATATATATATATATATATATATAGATATATATATATAGATAGATAGATAGATAGATAGATAGATAGATACAGTGGTCGAGGTGGAAATTTTGAAGTGAAGGTATGCAAAAGTCAAGGACACAATTATGCACGCGCAGGGGGTGCGGTCACACAAAAAGGGGGGGGGTAACACAAAAGGGGGCGTGACCAGTGTAGTAGAACCCCTTAAACTATCTAGTACTGGTGCCCCTTTCACCTTAATAGCACACGGTACGAGCTGAAATTCACATTATAGCACACGGTATGAGCCGAAATTCACATTATAGCACACTGAATGAGCCGAAATTCACATTGTAGCACACTGAATGAGCCGAAATTCACATTGTAGCACACTGAATGAGCCGAAATCCACATTCTAGCACACTGAATGAGCCGAAATTCACATTGTAGCACACTGAATGAACCAAAATTCACATTGTAGCACACTGAATGAGACGAAATTCACAGTGTAGCACACTGACTGAGCCGAAACTCACATTGTAGCACACTGAATGAGCCGAAATTCACATTGTAGCACACTGAATGAGCCGAAACTCACATTGTAGCACACTGAATGAGCCGAAATTCACATTGTAGCACACTGAATGAGCCGAAACTCACATTGTAGCACACTGAATGAGCCGAAATTCACATTGTAGCACACTGAATGAGCCGAAATTCACATTGTAGCACACTGAATGAGCCGAAATTCACATTGTAGCACACTGAATGAGCCGAAATTCACCTTGTAGCACACTGAATGAGCCGAAATTCACCTTGTAGCACACTGAATGAGCCGAAATTCACATTATAGCACACTGAATGAGCCGACATTCACATTATAGCACACTGAATGAGCCGAAATTCACATTGTAGCACACTGAATGAGCCGAAATTCACATTGTAGCACACTGAATGAGCCGACATTCACATTATAGCACACTGAATGAGCCGACATTCACATTATAGCACACTGAATGAGCCGAAATTCACATTGTAGCACACTGAATGAGCCGAAATTCACATTGTAGCACACTGAATGAGCCGAAATTCACATTGTAGCACACTGAATGAGCCGACATTCACATTATAGCACACTGAATGAGCTGACATTCACATTATAGCACACTGAATGAGCCGACATTCACATTATAGCACACTGAATGAGCCGAAATTCACATTGTAGCACACTGAATGAGCCGAAATTCACATTGTAGCACACTGAATGAGCCGACATTCACATTATAGCACACTGAATGAGCCGAAATTCACATTGTAGCACACTGAATGAGCCGACATTCACATTATAGCACACTGAATGAGCTGACATTCACATTGTAGCACACTGAATGAGCCGAAATTCACATTGTAGCACACTGAATGAGCCGAAATTCACATTGTAGCACACCGAATGAGCCGAAATTCACATTGTAGCACACTGAATGAGCCGAAATTCACATTGTAGCACACTGAATGAGCCGAAATTCACATTGTAGCACACTGAATGAGCCGAAATTCACATTGTAGCACACTGAATGAGCCGAAATTCACATTGTAGCACACTGAATGAGCCGACATTCACATTATAGCACACTGAATGAGCCGAAATTCACATTGTAGCACACTGAATGAGCCGAAATTCACATTGTAGCACACTGAATGAGCCGAAATTCACATTGTAGCACACTGAATGAGCCGACATTCACATTATAGCACACTGAATGAGCCGAAATTCACATTGTAGCACACTGAATGAGCCGACATTCACATTATAGCACACTGAATGAGCTGACATTCACATTGTAGCACACTGAATGAGCCGACATTCACATTATAGCACACTGAATGAGCTGACATTCACATTGTAGCACATTGAATGAGCCGACATTCACATTATAGCACACTGAATGAGCCGACATTCACATTGTAGCACACTGAATGAGCCGACATTCACATTATAGCACACTGAATGAGCCGAAATTCACATTGTAGCACACTGAATGAGCCGAAATTCACATTGTAGCACACTGAATGAGCCGAAATTCACATTGTAGCACACTGAATGAGCCGAAATTCACATTGTAGCACACTGAATGAGCTGAAATTGTGACAGCAGGGAAAGAGAGTGACGACAGGGAGAGAGAGTAACGACAGGGAGAGAGAGTGATGACAGTGACAGCAGGGAGAGAGAGAGAGTGACGACAGTGACAGCAGGGAGAGAGAGAGTGACGACAGTGACAGCTGGGAGAGAGAGAGTGACAGTAGGGACAGGGAAGGTAACGACAGGGAGAGAGGTGACAGCAGGGGAACATTACCACATTTGTTGCGGGTGAGCGGCGGGTGGCTGGCGGTGGTGAACGGTGGGAGGCTGGCTGCCGTGAGTGGCTGGCGGTGGGCGGCTGTGAGCTAGTACAGCGCTGTACACAGCCGCTGGCTGCCGCGCATGGACGTGGAGCAACATGTGCAGCAGGATGGCCACTTCCTTCGCCTCCTGCTGCACTTTAATTTCCTCATTTTGTATACCGCCCCACTTCGACCATTATATATATATATATATATATATATATATATACTCCAAAAGTATGTCACTCAGTGGGCTTCTTAATCACATATCACAAACGCCAGCTAGTTCAGCAACGTTTTGGGTTTTATTTACCCTTTGTCAAACAGCACATATACGACAAAAGGGTAAATAAAACCCGAAACGTTGCTGAACTAGCTGGCGTTTGTGATATGTGATTAAGAAGCCCGCTGAGTGCCATACTATTGGAGGTTATGTGAAGGCAGTGTAAAGAGAACCACGGCTGCTGATTAAGGAGAGGGAGTGGCGGCCAATCGATTTTGTAAATTTATATATATATATATATATATATATATATATATGTGACTCTGTTCCAATCAGCGGCACTCGGAGACTTGTAGAATATCATAAAACGTGCTTTAATAAGTCATGGTGACAATCACCATGATTTATTAAAGCACGTTTTATGATATTCTACAAGTCTCCGAGTGCCGCTGATTGGAACAGAGTCGCCTATGAAAATGGATCTCCAGAGGGCACCGGAGCATGTAATCACCAGCTAGGTGAGTGCCGATCCGTCCGCAGCATCTATATATATATATATATATATATATATATATATATATATATACACACACACACACGTTACATACAACTCATACCCCCACATACACACAAATACATAACATACACATAAAACACATACACACACATAGAAAATATACACATATACATACTGTATACACTAATAGAACATATATACACATACATACAGTATACATATATAGAGCACAAACTGTGCACACACTTACATGGAAGCCTGCCCTGAGTAAAGGGGTGAGGACTGAGGATGCCACAGCCAGGAGATATTGCTGGGTGCCAGGGACACAGTTCACCATTAGGCCCCGCCCCCACGGCAAAAATGCCGCGATTCGCGGGTCGCCGGGGAGGGGGCGGAGCCAATATGACGTGAATCTATAACAATGATCTCATATTAGCTCCTCCCCCTCTGCTCCGACCCCCAAATCGCGGTATACAGCTACAAGGGGGCGGAGCTCCGAAAGCCTGCCGTAGCGCCGGACAGCGGGCATTGAAAACAAAAAAACATTTGGGCCACCCCCCTATTCTCTCTCTCTTCCCCCCCCCCCCCCCCCCACCCCAGCTCCACGCTGCAGCAGGGAGGAGAAGACTCCCGGCTGCTGGGGAGGGAGGATTCCGAGCTGCCAGCAGGTGTGTGATGTCCCGCTCGCCGCTGTTTCATGTGGCTCCCTCCCCACGGGTCAGCGGCTGATACAGGGCAGAGGGAACAGCAGCACCAGAGCGGTGCAGAGCAGCTTCGGCTGGGGGGCCCCTTATGCCAGGGGGGCCCAGGGGTACTGACCCCCTTGGCACCCCCCTTAATCCGGCTCTGAGGGAGGGGTGGACCTAGCTGTGAGGAAAGTACAGCCTTCTTTAGGGGGAGGGTTTGCTATATATAGGGAAGGAGAGGCCATCTTAAGTCTCTTGGTGATTTGCTTTAGGGTGAGTGCTGCTTTGCAGAATCCCCCCATTTTCTTTTTCGGATTTATACATTTCAGTGTTTTGTCAGCTAGTCATGGGCAAAGTGATTCACTGAGCTGAGCTGAGACACATGACTCAGTTCAGTGAAGTGTCTGGAGTCAGTGTCTCGGCACATGAGTCATGACTCATCTGTAGTGGAATGTGTTGCAGAGACTGCACATGAATCAGTGAGTTGCCAGTGCTGGAGGATCAGTGCTGGACTCATGGAGTTATTCAGCTGCAGTGATTGTACAGTGTATCTGGGGGAGGCAGCTGCTTATGCCCTGATTGTTAATAATATGTTAACATAGATTTACTGTTATGTTGATATATTATTAATAACCACTTATTGCATACTAGTTATAGAATATGACATTACTTTTGGCTGAGGAGAGAAAGCTTAACAGCCATGAAACACATCATTCATTCTGTAACTAAACCAAATAAAAACGTTTTTTTTTTTTATCTTGCATACTTTGCTAATTGGATGATTTTAGGTGGCCTTGGATTTATTATATTATCCACTATCTAGCCTCCAGGGAGTTTGCCACCCACAATCACACTGAGCAGGATCAGTGAGCACTGAGCCGAGAGCCCTGTACCACAGGGGCTCCACCTCCTGCTGCATGAATCAGATTCATTCACTGAGTCACTGGGGTAAATTTACTAAGATTCGTATTTTCCCGTTTCAGGTCAAAGTTCAATCACGAATGACATCGAAAGTGTAAAACTGCAACTTTTTGAATTTGTTACGATGGATTTACTAAGCTGTCGTATTCGGGTTTTTCTTTTCTTCCGATGTCGATGTCATTCGTGTTTTTTTTGTGTTTTTTACGGCAGTGATTAGCAAAACACTGCCGACTTTTTTACAATTAATCTCGGCCGGATCTGTGTGATCCGTGCTGGGGTTCTATTTTTTTATTTTTTTTTAATTAAACACTGTAAAATTTAAAAAAAAAATTGCGTGGGGTCCCCCCTCCTAAGCATAACCAGCCTCGGGCTCTTTGAGCCGATCCTGGTTGCCGAAATATGGGAAAAAAAATGACAGGGGTTCCCCCATATTTAAGCAACCAGCATCGGGCTCTGCGCCTGGTCCTGGTCCCAAAAATACGGGGGACAAAAAGAGTAGGGGTCCCCCGTATTTTTAAAACCAGCACCGGGCTCCACTAGCTGGACAGATAATGCCACAGCCGGGGGTCACTTTTATATAGTGCCCTGCGGCCGTGGCATCAAAAATCCAACTAGTCACTCCTGGCCGGGGTACCCTGGGGGAGTGGGGACCCCTTCAATCAAGGGGTCCCCCCCCCCCAGCCACCCAAGGGCCAGGGGTGAAGCCCGAGGCTGTCCCCCCCCCATCCAATGGGCTGCGGATGGGGAGGCTGATAGCCTTTGTTGTAAAAGAAAAGATATTGTTTTTAGTAGCAGTACTACAAGGCCCAGCAAGCCTCCCCCGCATGCTGGTACTTGGAGAACCACAAGTACCAGCATGCGACGGAAAAACGGGCCCGCTGGTACCTGTAGTACTACTACTAAAAAAATACCCAAAAAAAGACAAGACACACACACCGTGAAAGTATAATTTTATTACATACATACATACACACATACATACATACTTACCTTAAGTTCCCACGCAGGTCGGTCCTCTTCTCCAGTAGAATCCAAGGGGTACCTGTTGAAGAAATTATACTCACGAGATCCAGGGGTCCAGGCTCCTCGGGAAATCCAGGGGTAATCCACGTACTTGAAAAAAATAACAAAACGGTGTCCCGACCACGAACTGAAAGGGGACCCATGTTTGCACATGGGTCACCTTTCCACGAATGCCAGAAACCCACTTTGACTTCTGTCTAAGTGGGTTTCTTCAGCCAATCAGGGAGCGCCACGTTGTAGCACTCTCCTGATCAGCTGTGTGCTCCTGTCCTCACTGACAGGCAGCACACGGCAGTGTTACAATGTAGCGCCTATGCGCTACATTGTAACCAATGATGGGAACTTTCTGCCCTGCGGTTGACCTAAAGTGACGTCACCGCTGAGCAGAAAGTTCCCAGCATTGGTTACAATGTAGCGCATAGGCGCTACATTGTAACACTGCCGTGTGCTGCCTGTCAGTGAGGACAGGAGCACACAGCTGATCAGGAGAGTGCTACAACGTGGCGCTCCCTGATTGGCTGAAGAAACCCACTTAGACAAAAGTCAAAGTGGGTTTCTGGCATTCGTGGAAAGGTGACCCATGTGCAAACATGGGTCCCCTTTCAGTTCGTGGTCGGGACACCGTTTTGTTATTTTTTTCAAGTACGTGGATTACCCCTGGATTTCCCGAGGAGCCTGGACCCCTGGATCTCGTGAGTATAATTTCTTCAACAGGTACCCCTTGGATTCTACTGGAGAAGAGGACCGACCTGCGTGGGAACTTAAGGTAAGTATGTATGTATGTGTGTATGTATGTAATAAAATTATACTTTCACGGTGTGTGTGTCTTGTCTTTTTTTGGGTATTTTTTTAGTAGTAGTACTACAGGTACCAGCGGGCCCGTTTTTCCGTCGCATGCTGGTACTTGTGGTTCTCCAAGTACCAGCATGCGGGGGAGGCTTGCTGGGCCTTGTAGTACTGCTACTAAAAACAATATCTTTTCTTTTACAACAAAGGCTATCAGCCTCCCCATCCGCAGCCCATTGGATGGGGGGGGACAGCCTCGGGCTTCACCCCTGGCCCTTGGGTGGCTGGGGGGGGGACCCCTTGATTGAAGGGGTCCCCACTCCCCCAGGGTACCCCGGCCAGGAGTGACTAGTTGGATTTTTGATGCCACGGCCGCAGGGCACTATATAAAAGTGACCCCCGGCTGTGGCATTATCTGTCCAGCTAGTGGAGCCCGGTGCTGGTTTTAAAAATACGGGGGACCCCTACTCTTTTTGTCCCCCGTATTTTTGGGACCAGGACCAGGCGCAGAGCCCGATGCTGGTTGCTTAAATATGGGGGAACCCCTGTCATTTTTTTCCCCATATTTCGGCAACCAGGATCGGCTCAAAGAGCCCGAGGCTGGTTATGCTTAGGAGGGGGGACCCCACGCAATTTTTTTTTTAAAAATAAGCACTTTCCCACCCCTTCCCACTGATATACATGCACGGATCTCATGGATCCGTGCATGCCTATCCAATCACGAATAAAAAAAAAAGGTCTGTTTTTTTTTAGCACTTTTTTACGAGTTGTAATTTTTCACGGCAGTGTTTTTTTTTTTTTTGCTTTGCACTTCTTAGTAAATGACCGAGATTCATACTTAAACAGCCGCGTTTTGACCGATGGTGTATTCATTCGTAATTTTTTACTTGGACTTGCAAAAAATTACGAATGCCCTCATCTCTGCCGTGATTAGTGTTTAGTAAATTACCGAGATGACACTTTGATGAAAAAACGGCATCTCGGTCAAAATCGGGAGCTTAGTAAATTTCCCCCACTGAGTCTACACAGTGTACAACTGTCTCCCTCACTGGCAGACTCAGGATGAATCATGATTCATGACATGGATCAGGCACAGCAGCAGAGCACTCACTGACTAGTGAGTCGTGACTGCTCCCTCCCCCCTCCCACTGGGTGTCACCTGGTATAGCCTCTGGCCAATCACAGCTAAAGACAGCAGAACACACTGACTGAAGGACACAGGACACAGAGTTTCCTCCCTCTGTCTGAGAGAAGCTGCTGCTGTCTCGACTCATGAAACAGTGAGTGACTCGAATCATTCACACTTCCTGATGATTCCAGTCACTGTGTTGAGACAGAGAGTCAGTAGCCATCTCTATTGTCAGCTCCCTGCATTTAGGTCACACATCAGTGCTCTGGCTGCCACTCGCCCACGACGGTCCGCCGGGACCCCAGCCCGTTACCGCTCATCGGGCGGTGGGGGCTGGTTCCGGGGGCGAGCTGGCTGGCCCTGGGGACGGCGTCCCGTCTCCTAGGGCCTCCTCGAGGGATCTGGCGGAAGCCGGGCTGGATGTGACTGGCGGGAGCGGCCGACGAGGAGGATCAGAGAGGGAGTCAGGCCGCCCGGAGGTGGGCGGGCAGCAGCCCTTGCCTCCGGGCATGGCCGGGGAAGCCCCAGTGCCGGGTGCCCGCGGGAGCGCGCCGCGCCAGGCGCTCATCCAGGGACCGGAGACTGAGTTCGATGCCCAGCTCTTCCCCCTTGCCGGGGCCGGCTAGTGGTTCCAGGCGGGGGGAGGGCACTGGGCGGGGGACGGTGGCCAGCCGAGCGAGGCCTGTCGCAGGGCCTCGCACGGCGTCATCCCCAAACGCTTCGGCTGAGAGAGCACGGACCGGAAGCGGTGGGACGCGCGCGCGCCCACGCGCGGCGCCGCTCGCGCACGTGTGCGCGCAGCGGCGCCGCTTTCCTCCTTGTCTCCTCAGCCCTCTCCCCCGCAGCCGGAACACGGTGTGGAGCGGGGAGGGAGGGGGAGAGGCAGTGATCAACCAGGTTAAGCTAATGGAGCTCTTAATGCAGGAGCCCAGACAAGAGGCCTTGAGGTGACAGAGAGCAGTGGGGCGCGCGCCCGAGGTGCGCGTGCGCCCACGCTCGCCTCTGGCGCCGCTAGCCGCGCACGTGTGTGCGCAGCAGCGCCGCCGGCCCTGCTGTCTCCCCTGCTATCTCCCAGGCAGCCGGAGTCCGGCGGGAGCCGGGGGGAGAGGGGAGACAGGGCAATTATGATCACTGGCAGGGCAGTGCGATACCAAGGAGAAGGGGTGCGGCAGCAAGAGGTCACCGGGTGCGCGAGCCCGTGTCCACTGAAAGCGGAGCAGTGCGCGCGCGCTCTGCTGCGCCGCGGGGTTCCCGGTCTTTTCAGATCACTCCCCCAGGGCCGGAATCTAGCGGCCTGCGGGGGAGGAGGGGGGACAGGGAATGGGTTAGTGGCCGCGGGGCTGCTGCACGCGCCGCAGGAGCTCGCGGCGGTCCCACCCCCCCCCCCCTCTGCGGCATCGGATAGTTCCGATACACGGGAAGAGGGGACAAATTCGGAGGCGAGGGCAGTGCGGGCGTCGACAGCAGTGCCTCCGCTTTCCCGCAAGGGCAGCGTGCGTCGGATGCCCGGCACACGCATGTCGGGCGGCGAGTGCGTGGTCGCACGCGGGCCCCGGCGAAGGACCCAGGACCGCGTTTTGGGGCAGTCACGACCCCTCCGGAGCGCTGGCTCGGCCCTGGCCACAGCGGTGAAGGTGTTAGGGCCGCTAGCCGCAGCTGCCTCCCCTAGAACGGCTGTTCGTTCCGGCGGGCTGCGGGCTATGGCGGCGCAGCGGGTGGCACGCGCCTGCCGTGAGCTCGGGACGGTCGCCGCAGAATTACAACAGGGTCCAGGGCAGGACGCGGGGGAGCTCACGGCCGCAGCGCCCCCAGCACTGAGGCCGCGGCATGTGCCGCGAGTGCTGGAGGGGTCCTCCGCTTCTTCCTCTTTTTCAAGGGAGCTCGGGGATGAGGCGATGGCAGATTTCGAGGAGGAAGGCAACGATTTGGACGCGCCGGAAGATTCCATGTCGGGGCAGTCGGCGGCATCAGGTAAGGTGGTGCAGTCGGTATTCGGGTTCCTCCACGAGCTCTAGTTCGCGTAGTTCTTCCTCTTCCTCATCTTCAATGTCGTCACAGGCGTCCGAAGTCAGTAGCACAACTAGGGCAAAGAAGCGGGCAACTAAATTCGCCAAGAGGGCAGCGGAACAGGCGCAAGCGGCTTAGCGAGGAAGCGCGTAGGGCCAAGAAGCTCGCAATTTGCCCGGTGTCGTGCGATTCGTCTATACTGCTGTACTGCGGGGGCTGCGAGATAGCTGCCGCAAGAAGATTTGGAGGGGCGACTTCGTGGACGTGTTCGTATTGACGAAGGTCGCGAAGAAAGAGTATAAGGTGGCGGCGCAAAGAAGGGCATCGGGGCTGAGGCATTCCGTATCTTCGATAATTGCCTGGCCGGGTTCTGGGTCTTCGCGGCATCTTACCTGGAGGACAGGCCGGCAGAGCACACGAATATAATTAGGTACCTGCATCTCGTACATGACATGCAGCGCACGTCTTCGGGATCGGAGTGGCGCAGGTACGATCAGGAATTCAGGGAACAACAGGAAGGTTTGCAGGTCATGGACTTCGGGTTCAAGGACGTTGAGGTTGGGCTCAAGGTCACCCGGGCTTCGCTACAGGCGGAGGAGCCCCGGAAGCCGGGGGCGGACGGGCACCACGCAGGGTCGTCCTCCCAGTGGTTCGGCGCGGACGGCGGATTGGCCAAGTCAGGTAGGTCGGCAGTCCGCGCAGGGGGGCGTGCCACCACAAAAGGAAAATGTTTCACGTTTAACAACGCGGCGTGTTCCTTCGGGGGATGACTTGGTCATCTCTCCAGTGGGGGTGGTTCCTTCCGGCTCATTTGAGTTCGCTTTTAGGTGTGTACTGCCGGAAGCTGTGAAGGGCGACTGCGGGGTGTGCCAGAACGCACCATTTCATGCGTTTGTCCTCAGAGATTAAGAGGGATTTGGCAATATGGGCCTCGTTCCTTGAGGACTTCAACGGGGTGTGTATATGGCAGGCCCCAATGGCGGACAGCGCTAGGTTGCAGCTGTTCACCGACGCAGCGGGCGCCTCTGGATTCGGTTGCCATCTGGAGGGATCTTGGTGCGCGGCCTCGTGGCCGGCAGAATGGCATCGCGGGGGTTTCACGAAGGACCTTTTGCTTCTGGAGTTTTTCCCATTATGGTGGCGTTGGAGGTCTGGGGCGATCGGCTGGCTAATCGCAGCATTTTGTTTAGATGCGATTATCTGGGCGTGGTGCATGCGATTAATAACCAGAGGGCAAAGTCGTTGGTGGTTATGCGGGTGCTAAGGCAATTGCTTTTGACATGCTTGCATAGGAACCTGTGGTTCCGCGCGCAACATGTGCCCGGTTTGGAGAATGGGATTGTCGACGCTTTGTCGCGAGGACAGTGGGAGAGGTGTTGGTTGTTGGCACCTGAGGCCAACGAGCAAGGTTTTCATTGTCCCGGTTAGGTTTGGCAGGTGATCGGGCCGGACTGGAGGGTCTAGCGTTGCGGTCAGTAGCGCCAGCCACGCTCAAGGCTTACGAACGAGCTTGGAGTGAATGGGAGGAGTTTGTCCAAGGGCGTCAGCATCAAGGTAAGAGTAGGCATCGGCTGATGCTTTCTTTTATGTGGCAACTTTACGTCTCCGGTAGGTCACGAGCAGTGGTATCGCGGTATTTGGCAGGGATCTCATTTTTCTGCAAGCTGCGAGGCGTCCCTGACGTAACAAAAAGCGAGGTTCTGCGGAAGGCAATGAAAGGGTGGGCGCGAGTTGCGCCGTCGCCACCGGATAGGAGGCGGCCCATCGATGCGGCTTTGTTGCCAGCCGTCATCGAGGCGGTAGGGCGAGTCGCGTCGTCCAGGTTTGAGACGCTTTTGTTTAGTTTGGCGTTCTCAATGGCTTACCACGGGGCCTTTCGAGTTTCTGAGTAGGTAGCGCCTTCCAAGAGAGCAGATTCGCGCATGCTGGTCGGGGACATGGTAGTGGGTGAGAGGTCCTTGCTGTGCAGGTTGCGACGCTCCAAGACGGATCAAGTGGGGAGAGGGCGCTGGGTTACAATGGTTCCAGCGCTAGAGGAGAGCGTTTGCCCAGTTGGCTGGCAAGGCAATATGTGGTGGTGCGACCCGTTAAGGAGGGGTCTTGGCTGTTGCATTATGATGGGCTGCCAGTCACGAAATACCAGTTTCGTTGGATGCTGAGTCGTTGTTTGGCGGGCTTGGGCCTCCCACCCACTGCTTTCGGTACCCATTCCTTTCGCATAGGCGCAGCGACGTCGGCTGCTGCGGCGGGTTGCTCCAGAACTGAAATCCAAGCGGTGGGGCGATGGAAGTCGTCAAGTTACAGACGATATATTCGCCCCGTCACATGAGAGGTCGGTTTGCGCTTGGGGCTTTGTTTAAATGGCAATGTATTACGTTGTTCCAGTTCTGTGATTTTATGGTGTTGTGCGTCTGTTGGTGTTCCCCCTTTTTTATCCTACTCAGGGATTAGCTACTCGCCGTTGCTGGCATGAGTCGGCAGCGGGGGTCTGGAGTTATTTGCGATTTTTTTGCCTGACTTGACGGACTGAATTCTAATCTATAATTCGGCTAATTTGGTCTAATCAGAGTCCCTCAGCAGGTCTTTACGTTTCACCTCCAGCTGAGTTATTACATGTGTTTCCCATTTTATATCTCCCCCCCCCCTTTTTTATTTCGTTTGTTTTATTTGATCCTTCCCCTTTGTGTCTTTAATTGCGCTTTAAATTGGCAACGGAACATGGTGCAGTCGGCTAGGCCGTGACTGCTGCAATGGCGAGATCTAAAGTTTTCTTTTTTGGCAGATCCTTCAGTATAAACAATTAATAAGCCTCTTAGTAATCAATTCTACCCCTCTTTTTCCCTTCAGGATGGTTCGGAGACTATTTGCCCATTTGGGTGGTTGGCCACTCTTACATTTACTGGGCGGCCAGGTTTGTGGCCTCGGAAGGGTCTCAGGCATTGCTAGGAACACAGGGTGTCAGATGGCTTGGCTGGCGAGGAATGATGTGGGGTGAGCTGAGGAGTAGGTTAGTGAGTCAGGCCAGCAAGCATGGAGTCCCTAGGGTTTTGGTTGTCCATCTAGGTGGCAACGACCTGGGGAAGAGGACATCCTTGGATCTGCGGTGGGCCATGATACAGGATCTGGCAAGTGTGACCGCGGCATGGACCAATTGTGTGTTGGTTTTTTCCATGATGGTGCCAAGATTGTGTTGGAGGGGTGTGGCGGATGGTCGCCAGATTGATGAGGCCCGGAAAAAGGTGAACGGAGCGGTGGCAAAGTGGGTGCTGTCCCACGGTGGGAGGGTGGTTCGCCACCCGAGGATACGGTTCAGAGACAGCCACCTTTTCCGGCGCGATGGAGTACATCTATCCAATGAGGGGATGATGTTTTTTCTGGAGGATCTAGGTTTCGCTTTGCAGGAGTTAGGGTAGGTTTATGGTGGCGGTGCGAAAGACTTTGGGGATGAGTCTTTCGCTGTTGGCGGAAAAGAACGGCAGTTTTGTATTGTAGGGAAAACTGTAGTGTTTTTTACAGTTTGTTGTGGTTTAGGTGCACTCACCTCCATCGACTTATGGCCGCTTGACCACCCGTCCGGGAAGGCAGCGGCAGGGCACCCAGGAGCGGTGGGTAGTCACTGTGGGGGTTGAGTTGTCACCTATTACCGGTTTATAGTAAGTTTTAGTAAATTAATAGGGTTAGTTATTTAAAGTTAATTCAGATTAATTGAGCCGTTCTTTTGGGCCGCCACCATATGCCAGCTGGAGCGGCATATTAAATTAATTTCTTTATTACAGGTTTCCTAATGGATAGGGACAAATAAATAGCTAGCAATTTTCTGCCAAAATTCAAGTCTCAGTGTCGTTATTTCTGGTTCTAGGTTATGAATGCTTTACTTTCAAAGAAAGGGGTCCACCAAATATCACTAAGATGTTTAGGAGAGAGTATTGACTGCATAGGAGAGGAAAGAGTTAAACATCTGGGGAGGGGTGGGCCTAGCTGTGAGGAAAGTACAGCCTTCTTTAGGGGGAGGGTTTGCTATATATAGGGAAGGAGAGGCCATCTTAAGTCTCTTGGTGATTTGCTTTCCCACCCTCCCGCCCTGGTATTAAGAATTTGTGGCACGTGGGCTTTGGCTTTAAGTTGTTGGCTGTTTTCGTTGGCTATTTATTGGCGGAAAAGAACGGCAGTTTTGTATTGTAGGGAAAACTGTAGTGTTTTTTACAGTTTGTTGTGGTTTAGGTGCACTCACCTCCATCGACTTATGGCCGCTTGACCACCCATCCGGGAAGGCAGCGGCAGGGCACCCAGGAGCGGTGGGTAGTCACTGTGGGGGTTGAGTTGTCACCTATTACCGGTTTATAGTAAGTTTTAGTAAATTTATAGGGTTAGTTATTTAAAGTTAATTCAGATTAATTGAGCCGTTATTTTGGGCCGCCACCATATGCCAGCTGGAGCGGCATATTAAATTAATTTCTTTATTACAGGTTTCCTAATGGATAGGGACAAATAAATAGCTAGCAATTTTCTGCCAAAATTCAAGTCTCAGTGTCGTTATTTCTGGTTCTAGGTTATGAATGCTTTACTTTCAAAGAAAGGGGTCCACCAAATATCACTAAGATGTTTAATAGATCATAAATTGGAAAAAAATATACACTATATGATTGTGGCTAAAAAGGAAGTTCTGGAAGTCACGGAAGCCACTCCTGTACCTCAGGAGAAAGCTTATTTCTATAAAGAAAAGAAATCTAAGGTCACTTTCCCTCCTTCCCACGAGCTTAATATACTCTTTGAAGGGATGTGGGTAAATCCCGAAAATAAATTTCGTATTCCCAAAAGAAATCAGATAGCTTATCCTTTCCCGGTGGAGGACAGGAAAAAATGGGAGTCACCCCCTGTGTTAAAATCCATTTATGTTGCCAATGGTACGCTGCTCAGGCCCACAATTGCTTGTGCGTGGGTGAGTCGCGCTATTGAAAAATGGTCAGAAAGCGTGTCATCAGAAATTGACACGATTCATAAAGATGTGATACTCCTTAAGTTAGGGAATATCAAAGACGCTGCCGCATACATGCTAGAAGCGATGACAGATATTGGACTCTTGAGTTTACAAGCCACTACCATGGCAGTATCGGCTCGGCTGGCGTTGTGGATTCGTCAGTGGAACGCAGATGCAGATTCCAAAAGAAATATGGAGGCTCTCCCATATGAAGATGAGGCCTTATTTGGCGATGGACTGGATGTGTTAGTCTCAGCGGCTACCGCAGGTAAGTCAACATTTTTGACCTCTACGCTGCACCAGCAAAATAGACATATCACCCGCACATGCAGTCCTTTCGGCCCAATAAATACAAAAAAGCGAGAGGTTCCCCCTTCTTTGCAGGTAGGGGAAGGGGAAAGGGAAAGAAGTCCACAGCAGCTTCAGGTTCCCAGGAGCAGAAGTCTACCCCTACTTCTGCCAAATCTTCAGCATGAGGCTGGGGCTCCTTTGTGGGAGGCCGCTCGGGTGGGGGCACGTCTCAAACTGTTCAGCCAAGGTTGGATTCTGTCTGACCTGGATCCCTGGGTGTTGCAAATAGTGTCCCAGGGATACAAGCTGGAGTTTCAAGACGTTTCCCCATGCCGATTTTTCAAATCGACCTTGCCAGCTTCTCTTCCAGAAAGGGCAGCAGTAACAGCGGCAATCCAAAAATTATGTCAGGATCAGGTCATAGTCCTGGTACTTTTGTCACAACAAGGGAAGGGGTTTTATTCAAGCCTTTTTTGTAGTTCCGAAGCCGGACGGCTCGGTCAGACCGATCCTAAACCTGAAAAATCTGAATCTCTACTTGAAACGATTCAAGTTCAAAATGGAATCACTGAGGGCAGTGATTTCCAGTCTGGAGGAGGGGGACTACATGGTGTCGGTAGACATAAATGATGCTTACCTGCATGTTCCCATTTATCCTCCTCACCAGGCTTATCTGAGATTCGCGGTTCAGGATTGCCATTACCAATTCCAGATGTTACCTTTCGGTCTCTCCACGGCGCCGAGGGTATTCACCAAGGTGATTGCCGAGATGATGGTTTTCCTGCGTCAAAAAGGAGTCAATATAATTCCTTATCTAGATGATCTCCTGATAAAGGCGAGATCCAGGGAGCAGTTGTTACAAAACATCACACTCTCCCTGTCAATACTCCAACAACACGGTTGGATCATAAATTATCCAAAGTCACAGTTGGAACCGACGACAAGATTGTCTTTTCTCAGGATGATTCTGGACACAGAAGTTCAGAGAGTATTTCTTCTGGGGGAAAAGGCTCTGGAAATACAGAAAATGGTAAAACAGATATTGAAATCATCAAGTGTGTCGATCCACCAGTGCATTCGCTTGTTGGGGAAGATGGTGGCGGCCTACGAGGCCATACAGGTTGGCAGGTTCCATGCCAGGGTATTCCACTGGGACCTGTTGGACAAGTCATCAGGATCCCACCTACACAGGCACCGGAAGATAATCCTGTCGTCAAAAGCCAGGATTTCGCTCCTGTGGTGGCTAAACAGTTCTCACCTACTAGAGAGACGCAGGTTCGGGATTCAGGACTGGTTCCTGGTAACCACGGATGCAAGTCTCCAAGGCTGGGGAGCTGTCACACAGGGAGAAAGCTTCCAGGGAAAATGGTCAAGTCAGGAAGCCTGCCTTCACATAAACATGCTGGAATTGAGAGCCATTTACAACGGCCTTCAACAAGCGGTACATCTTCTTCAAGATCATCCTGTGCAGATCCAGTCGGACAATGTAACAGCAGTCGCGTACATAAACAGGCAGGGCAGAACAAAAAGAAGAGTGGCAATGGCAGAGGTGACGAAGATCCTCCTCTGGGCAGAAAGACATGTAAAGGCTCTGTCGGCAATTTTCATTCCGGGAGTAGACAACTGGGAAGCAGACTTCCTCAGCAGACATGATCTCCATCCAGGAGAGTGGGGCCTACACCAAGGAGTCTTCACAGAGGTGACAAGTCTTTGGGGAGTTCCTCAAGTAGACATGATGGCATCTCATCTCAACAAGAAGCTTTAGAAATATTGTTCCAGGTCGAGAGACCCTCAAGCAATAGCAGTGGATGCGCTGGTGGCCCAGTGGGTGTTCCGGTCGGTGTATGTTTTCTCTCCACTTCCGCTGATCCCAAAAGTGCTCAGGATCATAAGAAGAACAAGAGTTCGAGCAATCTTCATTGCCCCAGACTGGCCAAGGAGGGCTTGGTACCCAGATCTTCAGGAGTTGCTCATAGAAGATCCTCGGCCTCTTCCTCTTTGCGAGGACCTGTTGCAGCAGGGGCCATGCGTGTATCAAGACTTACCGCGGCTATGTTTGACGGCATGGCTGCTGATTGCCGGATCCTAGCCCGAAAGGGTATTCCCAAGGAAGTCATCCCCACCCTTATTCAGGCCAGCAAAGGAGTAACATCGAAACATTACCACCGTATTTGGAGAAAATATGTGTCTTGGTGTGGATCCAAGAAGGCTCCTACGGAAGAGTTTCAGTTGGGACGTTTTCTCCATTTTCTGCAGGCTGGTGTGGAGGCGGGCCTACGATTGGGATCAATCAAGGTCCAGATTTCGGCCTTGTCAGTGTTCTTCCAAAAACAATTGGCCTCTCTTCCAGAGGTTAAGATCTTCGTGAAAGGGGTTCTGCACATCCAGCCTCCATTTGTGCCTCCAGTGGCACCATGGGACCTTAACGTGGTGTTGCAGTTCCTTCAATCAGATTGGTTTGAGCCTCTACAAGAGATAGAGTTCAAGTTTCTCACTTGGAAAGTGGTGATGCTTTTGGCATTGGCATCCGCATGGCGGGTGTCTGAATTGGGGGCCTTGTCTCACAAGAGCCCTTACCTGATCTTCCATGAAGATAGGGCAGAGTTGAGAACTCATCAGCATTTTCTTCCGAAGGTGGTTTCATCTTTCCACATAAAGCAACCTATTGTGGTGCCAGTAGTTACTGACACGTTTACTGAGTCAAAGTCTCTAGATGTGATTAGGGCTTTGAAGATTTATGTTGCTAGAACAGCTCGAATACGGAAAACAGAGTCTTTGTTTGTCCTGTATGCTCCCAACAAGATTGGGTGTCCTGCTTCCAAGCAGACTATTTCGCGTTGGATCAGAAGTACGATTCAGCACGCTCATACTACGGCTGGATTGCCGTTACAGACGTCGGTGAAGGCCTATTCCACTAGGAAGGTGGGCTCCTCCTGGGCGGCTGCCCGGGGGGGTCTCGGCATTGCAACTTTGCCGAGCAGCTACTTGGTCAGGGTCAAACACATTTGCTAAATTCTACAAGTTTGACACCTTGGCCGATGAAGACCTCAAGTTCGGTCAATCAGTGCTGCAGGGTCATCCGCACTCTCCCGCCCGTACTGGAGCTTTGGTATAGACCCCATGGTCTTGATGTCGTCCCCAGCATCCTCTAGGACGTATGAGATAATAGGATTTTAATACCTACCGGTAAATCCTTTTCTCCTAGTCCGTCGAGAGTGCGTACTTTACCTTCAGTTTAGTTATTAGAATTACACAAGTTGTGTTATCTTAGTTTTTAGCATGTTGCTGTAATTGGTTCATGCCTGTTGGCGTGGGTTATATTGAATGCCATGTGTGCGGCATGGTTGAGGGTGTGAGTTGGTAGATATCTCACCACTAGTTTAAGTAATTCTTTCCCTCGAAATGTCAGTCTCCCTGGGCACAGTTCCTACAACTGAGGTCTGGAGGAGGGGCATAGAGGGAGGAGCCAGTTTACACCCAATGAAAAGTCTTTAGAGTGCCCATGTCTCCTGCGGATCCCGTCTATACCCCATGGTCTTGATGTCGTCCCCAGCATCCTCTACGGACTAGGAGAAAAGGATTTACCGGTAGGTATCAAAATCCTATTTTTTGTTTCTTTACTGTACAACCTGCTAGTTAATTTAATCACTGTAAAGGCAGACCTTACTTTATATACTGGAAACCATTACTTCTCTACACAGATTTTAGACAAGCTAAGCATGATTATTAAGTCTGGTGAGACAACAGCATTTGTCGGACCCAGTGGAGCAGGGAAAAGCACAACTATCCAACTGATTCAGCGCTTTTATGATCCTGCTGAAGGCATGGTGAGCTTTTAAGATAGTGGCATACGGCTATAATATTTACACACTTTGTTAATTTTTTCATTGAGAACAAGTATAGATAGATGATAGATAGATAGATAGATAGATAGATAGATAGATAGATAGATAGATAGATAGATAGATAGATAGATAGATAGAAGAAATGTCATATTGTATTAAAAAAATATGAAAACATTGGTGCAATGATATGTGGGATTCTACAACAACGGCACTTGGGGGCTCAGTGAAAAAAAGTGTTTATTGATGTTTTGACTATAATTTGAATATAACGTTTCTCGGTTTTCATTTAGTAGCTGATTATAAATAAAAGATGATTGCCCAAAGGTAATAGCTTTGTGGGGGTACTAGTGAGCTTTTGGCAAGACTGCTGCTAGATTTAATATAGCAATTAGTTTTAGGCAAAACCAACAAAGTGGCTATTTTAACAAAATTGCTCCACTGCCGTAAATTGCAGGCTACTGCACTTGGGATCTGATTTATATTTGTAATTAAAGCAAGAAAGCAAGTAACTGGGCAAAACCATGCTGCACTGCAGGTGGGGCAGATGTAACATGTGCAGAGAGATATAGATTTGGGTGGGATGTGTCCAAACAGAAATCTAAATTGCAATGAAAAAATAAAGCTGTCTAACATTTGTGGGCTACATGCAAAATCAGCCAGTATTTGCCTTGCACAGAAAAAAAATATAAATGTATTTGCTACCCTTGCATGGCAACATGTTCTATAACAGATACAAAGTTATATGCCTTTTTGCTTTACTTAATAACATGAATCACGCCATTGGGCCGATAGCTGAACTTGAGTGACATTTATGGAGATTCATTATTTTTTTTGCATTAAAACATAAGTATGATGCTCATAACACAATCAGAATTTCACACAATGCACTAAAATCTTAATAGACAGTGATAGTTAGTCAATATAGGCTGCAATCCTAATGTCTGTCATTTTGCCATTTCAAGGACAAACATAGTTTTAGTAGAACTTGGAGTTCCTCACATGCGCCACAACAATATCTTTATACATGTTGACATAACACTTCAATACCCTGGATGGATATGTTCCTTGGAGATGTTTTCTGAAGATGGAGGATTTGAGAGGATTTCTTCTTTATATATATTTCTTATATTTGTCTAATATTATAAAGGTGTTATTGTTGTATATACTGTAGGCATATTATACATCCCCGAGTAAGAGGATTGATACAATTTTTGGATTTGCTAGTCTAAACATTAAGTAAGCAATTCATTATATTATATAAATTTTTTATTTTGAAATTTGAGGAAGTTTATATGAAAAATATATTGTTTTTGATATAAGATTACTGATGAGACACCTATGTTTTCCTTTTGTTTTAAGACACCCCTGAGGAAGTTGATAATTTGACGAAACATGTTGGGTGATTAATGCAATAGTGAAAAGTAGTCAGACTTGGTATATATGAGCTCGCACATCCAGTTTAATATCTGGCCCACCTTAATCACTTACTAGCATTTGCTATGTAAGATCTTTTTAAAACTTGTAGTAATAAAAGCAATTTAATATTGGCTAGATGCGTCATCGCTTAGAGAGTGATAAAATGGAGAAAGAAAAAGTGCCAGCCAATCAGCTCATAACTGCCATGTCACAGGCTGTGTTTAAAAAATGGCAGTTAGGAGCTGATTGGCTGGTACTTTTTTCCCTCCATTTTATCACTTTCCATGCGATGATGCATCTGGTCTATATATAGAAATTGATTCTGTCTTTTGGGTGAACTCTGGTGTGAGGGTCTCATTTTAGAAATATAAAGAAGAAATCCTCTCAAATTCTCCATCTTCAGAAAACGCAAATATAATACTGTTTTACAGTAAAAGTCTTAATATAAAATAAAGAAAATAATACACAAAACAATGATGAGAGAAATCACCTACAGTCCAAAACTGTACAACTCCATCATTGTGTTTTGATTACTTCTTTAAAATAACTGCTATTATACTGTAGGTAGATGTTTCTGTGACCTATATCTCATGTGATTGTCCCGAGGCAATGTGCTGAAAGCTACTTTTATATAGTCGTCTTTTACTTGTGTCGATAAATTTGTAAAGTTTTTCGGGTGTTTTGCCATAGATTGCAAATGTCTCTTCTCAGCGTGGTCTTTTTGTCCTCATTCTGATCACGGCAGGTCACTCTGGATGGACATGACGTACGCTCATTGAATATTCAATGGTTGCGTTCTCTGATTGGTATTGTGGAGCAAGAGCCAGTCCTATTTGCAACAACAATCGCTGAAAATATCCGCTTTGGTAAGGAAAGTGCTACAATGGAAGAGATTATTACAGCAGCAAAAGAAGCCAATGCCTACAACTTCATCATGGACTTACCACAGGTAGTTTTTGAAGAACCCATCCTTGCATAGTAATAGGTAAAAATGTAAACTATCATGTAAAAAAGTTCTCTATACTGCCTCATAATAATGTCCTTTTGCACAATGGGATTGTCCTGCTGAAATCGGTACAGTTGGGAGGTACAGTATACATATACACATTATCCTGTTAAAATTTTTTTATTTAGGCTACGTTATTCATTCTAAAACAATCTTTTATGCACATGATAGTTAAAAAATGTGAATGATAAAAAAAAAATTGTAATTGTATTAAGAAATCATATCAGGCCAGCATATACTGTGAGTGGTGGAGGGGAAGGAACTGCTTGATTGTTGAAATGATGCAGTTCTTTATGGCTAAGGGTGAATTGAATAACCAGAAACACAGGATGGATTATGGCAGACTGGAAAAGAGGGATGAGAACTGTTTAGATGTAACTCAGTCTTGCCAGCATGCTATCTCTGACCACATTTTGTAAAATCACAC
The DNA here is from genome assembly GCF_028390025.1 of Pseudophryne corroboree. NCBI lineage: Eukaryota > Metazoa > Chordata > Amphibia > Anura > Myobatrachidae > Pseudophryne > Pseudophryne corroboree. Next base: position 115,464,075 of record NC_086450.1, read on the forward strand.
TCTCCAAACACTTGCTCTCAATACATGCTGGGTCAAAGAGGACAGTAACTCTCCATACATGCTGGGATCACAGAGGACAGTAACTCTCAATACATGCTGGGTCACAGAGGACAGTAACTCTCCATACATGCTGGGTCACAGAGGACAGTAACTCTCAATACATGCTGGGATCACAGAGGACAGTAACTCTCAATACATGCTGGGTCACAGAGGACAGTAACTCTCCATACATGCTGGGTCACAGAGGACAGTAACTCTCCATACATGCTGGGTCACAGAGGGCAGTTACTCTCAATACATGCTGGGTCACAGAGGACATAAACTCTCAATACATTCTGGGTCACAGAGAACAGTAACTCTCAATACATGCTGGGTCACAGAGGACAGTAACTCTCCATACATGCTGGGTCACAGAGGGCAGTTACTCTCAATACATGCTGGGTCACAGAGGACAGTAACTCTCCATACATGCTGGGTCACAGAGGACAGTAACTCTCAATACATGCTGGGTCACAGAGGACAGTTGCTCTCAATACATGCTGGGTCACAGAGGACAGTAACTCTCAATACATGCTGGGTCACAGAGGACAGAAACTCTCAATACATGCTGGGTCACAGAGGGCAGTAACTCTCCATACATGCTGGGTCACAGAGGACAGTAACTCTCAATACATGCTGGGTCACAGAGGACAGTAACTCTCCATACATGCTGGGTCACAGAGGACAGAAACTCTCAATACATGCTGGGTCACAGAGGACAGTAACTCTCCATACATGCTGGGTCACAGAGGACAGTAACTCTCCATACATGCTGGGTCACAGAGGACAGTAACTCTCAATACATGCTGGGTCACAGAGGACAGTAACTCTCCATACATGCTGGGTCACAGAGGACAGTAACTCTCCATACATGCTGGGTCACAGAGGACAGTAACTCTCCATACATGCTGGGTCACAGAGAACAGTAACTCTCAATACATGCTGGGTCACAGAGAACAGTAACTCTCAATACATGCTGGGTCACAGAGGACAGTAACTCTCCATACATGCTGGGTCACAGAGGACAGTACCTCTCAATACATGCTGGGTCACAGAGGACAGTAACTCTCAATACATGCTGGGTCACAGAGAACAGTAACTCTCCATACATGCTGGGTCACAGAGGACAGTAACTCTCAATACATGCTGGGTCACAGAGGACAGTAACTCTCCATACATGCTGGGTCACAGAGGACAGAAACTCTCCATACATGCTGGGTCACAGAGGACAGTAACTCTCAATACATGCTGGGTCACAGAGGACAGTAACTCTCCATACATGCTGGGTCACAGAGGACAGTAACTCTCAATACATGCTGGGTCACAGAGGACAGTAACTCTCCATACATGCTGGGTCACAGAGGACAGAAACTCTCCATACATGCTGGGTCACAGAGGACAGTAACTCTCAATACATGCTGGGTCACAGAGGACAGTAACTCTCAATACATGCTGGGTCACAGAGGACAGTTGCTCTCAATACGTGCTGGGTCACAGAGGACAGTAACTCTCCATACATGCTGGGTCACAGAGGACAGTAACTCTCCATACATGCTGGGTCACAGAGGACAGTTGCTCTCAATACATGCTGGGTCACAGAGGACAGTAACTCTCCATACATGCTGGGTCACAGAGGACAGTAACTCTCAATACATGCTGGGTCACAGAGGACAGTAACTCTCAATACATGCTGGGTCACAGAGGACAGTAACTCTCCATACATGCTGGGTCACAGAGGACAGAAACTCTCCATACATGCTGGGTCACAGAGGACAGTAACTCTCAATACATGCTGGGTCACAGAGGACAGTAACTCTCAATACATGCTGGGTCACAGAGGACAGTTGCTCTCAATACGTGCTGGGTCACAGAGGACAGTAACTCTCCATACATGCTGGGTCACAGAGGACAGTAACTCTCCATACATGCTGGGTCACAGAGGACAGTTGCTCTCAATACATGCTGGGTCACAGAGGACAGTTGCTCTCTATACATGCTGGGTCACAGAGGACAGTAACTCTCAATACATGCTGGGTCACAGAGGACAGAAACTCTCCATACATGCTGGGTCACAGAGGACAGTAACTCTCCATACATGCTGGGTCACAGAGGACAGTAACTCTCAATACATGCTGGGTCACAGAGGACAGTAACTCTCCATACATGCTGGGTCACAGAGGACAGAAACTCTCCATACATGCTGGGTCACAGAGGACAGTAACTCTCAATACATGCTGGGTCACAGAGGACAGTAACTCTCAATACATGCTGGGTCACAGAGGACAGTTGCTCTCAATACGTGCTGGGTCACAGAGGACAGTAACTCTCCATACATGCTGGGTCACAGAGGACAGTAACTCTCCATACATGCTGGGTCACAGAGGACAGTTGCTCTCAATACATGCTGGGTCACAGAGGACAGTTGCTCTCTATACATGCTGGGTCACAGAGGACAGTAACTCTCAATACATGCTGGGTCACAGAGGACAGAAACTCTCCATACATGCTGGGTCACAGAGGACAGTAACTCTCAATACATGCTGGGTCACAAAGGACAGTAACTCTCAATACATGCTGGGTCACAGAGGACAGTAACTCTCCATACATGCTGGGTCACAGAGGACAGTAACTCTCCATACATGCTGGGTCACAGAGGACAGAAACTCTCAATACATGCTGGGTCACAGAGGACAGTAACTCTCAGTACATGCTGGGTCACAGAGGACAGAAACTCTCAATACATGCTGGGTCACAGAGGACAGAAACTCTCAATACATGCTGGGTCACAGAGGACAGTAACTCTCCATACATGCTGGGTCACAGAGGACAGTAACTCTCCATACATGCTGGGATCACAGAGGACAGTAACTCTCCATACATGCTGGGTCACAGAGGACAGAAACTCTCCATACATGCTGGGTCACAGAGGACAGTAACTCTCAATACATGCTGGGTCACAGAGGACAGTAACTCTCAATACATGCTGGGTCACAGAGGACAGTAACTCTCAATACATGCTGGGTCACAGAGGACAGAAACTCTCCATACATGCTGGGTCACAGAGGACAGTAACTCTCAATACATGCTGGGTCACAGAGGACAGTAACTCTCAATACATGCTGGGTCACAGAGGACAGTAACTCTCAATACATGCTGGGTCACAGAGGACAGAAACTCTCAATACATGCTGGGTCACAGAGGACAGTAACTCTCAATACATGCTGGGTCACAGAGGACAGAAACTCTCAATACATGCTGGGTCACAGAGGACAGAAACTCTCAATACATGCTGGGTCACAGAGGACAGTAACTCTCAATACATGCTGGGTCACAGAGGACAGAAACTCTCAATACATGCTGGGTCACAGAGGACAGTAACTCTCAATACATGCTGGGTCACAGAGAACAGTAACTCTCAATACATGCTGGGTCACAGAGGACAGTAACTCTCAATACATGCTGGGTCACAGAGGACAGTAACTCTCCATACATGCTGGGTCACAGAGGACAGTAACTCTCCATACATGCTGGGTCACAGAGGGCAGTTACTCTCAATACATGCTGGGTCACAGAGGACATAAACTCTCAATACATTCTGGGTCACAGAGAACAGTAACTCTCAATACATGCTGGGTCACAGAGGACAGTAACTCTCCATACATGCTGGGTCACAGAGGGCAGTTACTCTCAATACATGCTGGGTCACAGAGGACAGTAACTCTCCATACATGCTGGGTCACAGAGGACAGTAACTCTCAATACATGCTGGGTCACAGAGGACAGTTGCTCTCAATACATGCTGGGTCACAGAGGACAGTAACTCTCAATACATGCTGGGTCACAGAGGACAGAAACTCTCAATACATGCTGGGTCACAGAGGGCAGTAACTCTCCATACATGCTGGGTCACAGAGGACAGTAACTCTCAATACATGCTGGGTCACAGAGGACAGTAACTCTCCATACATGCTGGGTCACAGAGGACAGAAACTCTCAATACATGCTGGGTCACAGAGGACAGTAACTCTCCATACATGCTGGGTCACAGAGGACAGTAACTCTCCATACATGCTGGGTCACAGAGGACAGTAACTCTCAATACATGCTGGGTCACAGAGGACAGTAACTCTCCATACATGCTGGGTCACAGAGGACAGTAACTCTCCATACATGCTGGGTCACAGAGGACAGTAACTCTCCATACATGCTGGGTCACAGAGAACAGTAACTCTCAATACATGCTGGGTCACAGAGTGTTGAAATATGGACAACAGACTATGGTTTTGTTTACATGCATGTAGTTACCGTACAGGGGCAGCAGATGGCGCTGTATAGTTACAGAGATGTAGTGTTTGTCTGTTGCATATGTTATGTACTTGTTTGTTTTACCTCACATGTGGTCATTCTAGAAGAGTCTCTGAGGGAGAAGGAGATAAGCTGATGATACTGAAACCTGTTGTATTGATCCTGCTATTTCAGTACTATATAAACAAGATATACATCTCAAGTCTCGTTCTGTCTGTATACAAGGTAACTCCTGAGGTAATACTTTATCTAAGGCTCCCCACTGCACACCTATGGTATCGATCCATCGCACTATACCAACAGGTTATGGGCCCAGACTGGAGTCTATACAAGATAAAGTTTTCAGGAGTGCATCCCAAGCAGCATCCAGATCACGAGTCGCACTGCAAGTCCCAGCAGGCGCAGACAGCAGACTGTGTAACGCACAAGAAACAACCCAGGAGAACCTTGGAAAGAAAACTGTGAGTAAAACAAGTTTAATACCACAGAAGAATAGAGAGATCTATACAAGGAAGGGTTATGGCAAATTACACAGATCTCAGACTAGCTGCAAGCAAGCTTTCTAATGAGAACTATCAAACATGGAAGTTTAAAGTAGAAATGCTATTAACCAGAGATGATTTATGGGATGTTATAAATGCAGACAGACCTGAAGGAGAGGATCAGCAGTGGATTAAGAAGGACAGACAGGCAAGAGCCACTATAAGTTTACTAGTGGAAGATGAACAGCTTATACACATAAGACAAGAGAGTACAGCTAAAGGCATGTGGTGTGCTTTGCAGAGAGTGCATGAAGGAGCAAGTTTGAACAGCAAACTATTCCTATTAAGAAAATTATATCAAATGAGATTTAATAAAGGCAAGACAATGCAAGAACACATCAGTGCACTACTAGAGATAACCATACAGCTCAGGTCAATGGGAGAAGAAATCAAAAGCAACCACATAGCAGCCATCCTCCTTTGCAGTTTACCAGATACATACAGTGCACTAATAAACGCACTAGAAATGAGACCTGAAGCAGAAATCACACCAGACTTTGTGAAGAACAGGCTCATAGAGGAGTATCAACGCAGAAAGGAGCTTACAGAGTGCAATACTGAAAGTGACACAGAGAAAGCACTTAAAATGGCGGACACTAAGCCACACACCAGGGAAACAAGAGCATGTTTCAGATGCAAGAAAGTGGGTCACCTGAAAAAAGATTGCACCATATGGAAGACAGAGCAGCACAAACCACCAGAAAGATTACACAAACAAAGAGCCAAAGCCACACTTACAGATACAGGAGCACACAAGTGGAATGGAACATTTAAAGCGACAGTAAACCAATTATCAGAAAAGTGGTATGTAGACTCAGGAGCGACTAGTCATATGACAAATAACAAGGACTTCTTTACTGAACTTGATTTGAACCATAAAGAAACAATCTACCTAGCAGATGGAACAAATATCATTGCAGAAGGGAAAGGGAATGGTCAATTCCTATGCTCCAAGGGTAATGGCAGCTATACAGAAATACCCGTAACAGATGTGCTATATGTTCCCAAGCTTGAGGGAGCACTGCTATCAGTAAAGAATCTAGTAGAAAAAGGACTTACTGTAAAGTTTCAGAATAATAAGTGTTTTATCCAAAACGGAAGAGAAACACTAGCTACAGCCAGAATAAAAGAACATTTATACTGTCTGGATATCGCAGCACAGCAGGCAAAGCTGAGTACACAGAAACACGCTGACTGTATTCACAAGTGGCATAGAAGATTAGGACACAGACACCCAGATTGCATAAAGGAAATGCAGAAGAGAGACCTAGCCAGGGATCTCAAAGTGTCAGACTGTTCAGAAATGATGAAGTGTCAATGCTGCATAAAAGCGAAAGCGACAAGGACAACAATTCCTAAGAAAAGTGAAAACAGAGCTTCCAGACCACTAGACCTGGTACATAGTGATGTATGCGGACCTATGAAAACGCGAACCGTAGGAGACAAAAGGTATATACTGACATTCATTGACGACTACTCCAGGTTCACAGTCACTTATCTAATAAAAAGTAAAGATGAAGTCTTTGAAAAGCTGCAAGACTATGTGAACATGACCAGAAACAGGTTCAAGAGGAATATGCTAACTCTTCGCAGCGACAATGGAGGCGAGTTCACAGGACAGAAAATAGAACGGTACTTAAGAGGACTCGGTATTGAGCATCAGAAGACAGTACCATATACACCAGAGCAAAATGGCGTATCTGAGAGGAAAAACAGATCACTAACAGAAATGATAAGGTGCATGCTTACAGATTCAGGACTACCTGATAAATATTGGGGTGAAGCAGCAGCAACAGCCACCTATCTCCAAAACAGACTACTTTCCAAAGCAGTAAGGAAGACACCATATGAGCTGTGGCACGGTAAGAAACCCAGCTTAAAGCACATTAGAGTTTTTGGATGCAGAGCCTTCGTTTACATTCCTGCTGAAAAACGAAGCAAGTTGCAGAACCGAGCAGAAGAGGGAGTTCTAGTCGGCTATAGTGAACATTCAAAAGGCTACAGAATCTTAAATCCAAGAACTGGAAAAGTAGTTATAAGCAACAGTGTGACATTCATAGAAGAAACACGAGATGATGTCATAACTCCAGTAGACTCTACTGAAGAAGAAGAAAGCACCAAATCCAAAGAAACAGATGATGTAGAGATCACTCAAGAAGTTGAAGTACAACACAAGACAAATACCAGCGACACTCATGAGAGTGCATCCGAGGGGGTGAGACGCTCTTCAAGAGAAAACAAGGGAAAAGCACCTACACGTTTATCTTACAAAGCAAAAGCCATTAACATACAAGAACCTGCATCATGGGAAGAAATTGCAAATTTTTCTGAAAGAGAAGCACAGAAATGGCTAGGAGCCGCAAAAGAAGAAATGGAATCAATGGAAGACAATCAGACATGGACATTGACCAGACTACCATTAGACAAAAAGGCCATAGGATGTAAATGGACTTTTAAGGTCAAGTATGATTCTGAAGGAAAAATAGAAAGATACAAGGCAAGACTGGTTGCTAAAGGATATTCACAGAAATTTGGAGAAGATTATGATGAAACGTTTGCTCCAGTTGTGAAGCACACTACCATTAGAACCTTACTCCTAACAGCAGCCATAAAGGGTATGCAAGTGAAACATTTCGATGTAAAGACGGCTTTCCTACATGGTGAACTAAAGGAAGATATATACATGGAACAACCACCAGGCTTCGTGAATTCTCAGAACCCAGATCACGTATGTAAACTGAACAAGAGTATATATGGTCTTAAACAAGCAGCAAGAGCATGGAATACAAAGATAAATGGAGTTCTGACAGAAAAGGGATTCATCAGAAGCAAAGCAGACCCATGTCTCTATACAAAGTTGATAGAGGAAAGATGGTTCTATGTATTAATTTACGTGGACGATTTGCTAGTTTGTTTCGAACAAGAAGGGGACGAAGTTGAATTGTTACAAGAACTAAACCGTCAGTTTGAAACAAAAGACCTCGGCCACATAACGCATTACTTGGGAATGCAAATCTCAAGAGAAGGTGATGGAACATTCACACTAAGTCAGAAATACAAAATTCAGGAAACCATTGAGGAATTTGGTATGCAAGATGCAAAGACAGCAAGCACTCCTATGGAGACAAGTTATGAAAAGGAACCAAATGATCAGAGCAACCTGTTAGAGGATAACCATCTATACAGAAAAGCCATAGGAAAATTGCTATACATTGCAACCGTCACCAGACCAGATATCTCCACAGCAGTTGGGATTTTAAGCAGAAAAGTCTCTAAACCAACAAAGATGGATTGGAATGCAGTTAAGAGGGTAATTCGTTACTTAAAGGGAACGATTAACAAGAAGCTTAAGCTCTCAGCAAACACAAGTCACAAGTTAACAGGATACGTTGACGCAGATTGGGCTGGAGACACAAGCGACAGAAAATCCACAAGTGGATATCTATTCTCTATTGGAGAAGGATTAATCAGCTGGACAAGCAAGAAGCAGTCTACCGTAGCACTATCTTCTACAGAAGCTGAATATATTGCAGCAGCTCACGCCAGTCAAGAAGTGGTATGGTTAATGCAACTACTATCAGACCTAGGAATGCCTCAAGAAGAACCTATCAAGATATATGAGGATAATCAAGGATGCATTGCACTAGCGCAAACAGAAAGAGTGAACCCAAGAACCAAGCACATTGATGTCAAGCATCACTTCCTGAGGGATCTACAGGAACAAGGTCTTATAGAGTTGAACTATTGCCCAACAGAAGATATGACAGCTGATATCATGACTAAGCCTCTTACCAGAGAGAGACATTGGAGACTTACGTCAAAGATGGGTCTAACTGAAGAAACCCAGTCTGTTGAGAAGGGGTGTTGAAATATGGACAACAGACTATGGTTTTGTTTACATGCATGTAGTTACCGTACAGGGGCAGCAGATGGCGCTGTATAGTTACAGAGATGTAGTGTTTGTCTGTTGCATATGTTATGTACTTGTTTGTTTTACCTCACATGTGGTCATTCTAGAAGAGTCTCTGAGGGAGAAGGAGATAAGCTGATGATACTGAAACCTGTTGTATTGATCCTGCTATTTCAGTACTATATAAACAAGATATACATCTCAAGTCTCGTTCTGTCTGTATACAAGGTAACTCCTGAGGTAATACTTTATCTAAGGCTCCCCACTGCACACCTATGGTATCGATCCATCGCACTATACCAACACAGAGAACAGTAACTCTCAATACATGCTGGGTCACAGAGGACAGTAACTCTCCATACATGCTGGGTCACAGAGGACAGTAACTCTCAATACATGCTGGGTCACAGAGGACAGTAACTCTCAATACATGCTGGGTCACAGAGAACAGTAACTCTCCATACATGCTGGGTCACAGAGGACAGTAACTCTCAATACATGCTGGGTCACAGAGGACAGTAACTCTCCATACATGCTGGGTCACAGAGGACAGAAACTCTCCATACATGCTGGGTCACAGAGGACAGTAACTCTCAATACATGCTGGGTCACAGAGGACAGTAACTCTCCATACATGCTGGGTCACAGAGGACAGTAACTCTCAATACATGCTGGGTCACAGAGGACAGTAACTCTCCATACATGCTGGGTCACAGAGGACAGAAACTCTCCATACATGCTGGGTCACAGAGGACAGTAACTCTCAATACATGCTGGGTCACAGAGGACAGTAACTCTCAATACATGCTGGGTCACAGAGGACAGTTGCTCTCAATACGTGCTGGGTCACAGAGGACAGTAACTCTCCATACGTGCTGGGTCACAGAGGACAGTAACTCTCCATACATGCTGGGTCACAGAGGACAGTTGCTCTCAATACATGCTGGGTCACAGAGGACAGAAACTCTCAATACATGCTGGGTCACAGAGGACAGTAACTCTCAATACATGCTGGGTCACAGAGGACAGAAACTCTCAATACATGCTGGGTCACAGAGGACAGTAACTCTCAATACATGCTGGGTCACAGAGAACAGTAACTCTCAATACATGCTGGGTCACAGAGGACAGTAACTCTCAATACATGCTGGGTCACAGAGGACAGAAACTCTCCAGACATGCTGGGTCACAGAGGACAGTAACTCTCAATACATGCTGGGTCACAGAGAACAGTAACTCTCAATACATGCTGGGTCACAGAGGACAGTAACTCTCAATACATTCTGGGTCACAGAGAACAGTAACTCTCAATACATGCTGGGTCACAGAGGACAGTAACTCTCAATACATGCTGGGTCACAGAGAACAGTAACTCTCAATACATGCTGGGTCACAGAGGACAGAAACTCTCAATACATGCTGGGTCACAGAGGACAGAAACTCTCAATACATGCTGGGTCACAGAGGACAGTAACTCTCCATACATGCTGGGTCACAGAGGACAGTAACTCTCAATACATGCTGGATCACAGAGGACAGTAACTCTCAATACATGCTGGGTCACAGAGGACAGTAACTCTCAATACATGCTGGGTCACAGAGGACAGTAACTCTCCATACATGCTGGGTCACAGAGGACAGTAACTCTCCATACATGCTGGGTCACAGAGGGCAGTTACTATTAGTGATGTGCACCGGACATTTTTCGGGTTTTGTGTTATGGTTTTGGATTCGGTTCCGCGGCCGTGTTTTGGATTCGGACGCGTTTTGGCAAAACCTCCCTGAAAATTTTTTGTCGGATTCGGGTGTGTTTTGTATTCGGGTGTTTTTTTACAAAAAAAACTCAAAAACAGCTTAAATCATAGAATTTGGGGGTCATTTTGATCCCATAGTATTATTAACCTCAATAACCATAATTTACACTAATTTTCAGTCTATTCTGAACACATCACACCTCACAATATTATTTTTAGTTCTAAAATTTGCACCGAGGTCGCTGGATGACTAAGCTAAGCGACCCAAGTGGCCGACACAAACACCTGGCCCATCTAGGAGTGGCACTGCAGTGTCAGACAGGATGGCAGATTTAAAAAATAGTCCCCAAACAGCACATGATGCAAAGAAAAAAAGAGGCGCACCAAGGTCGCTGTGTGACTAAGCTAAGCGACACAAGCGGCCGACATAAACACCTGGCCCATCTAGGAGTGGCACTGCAGTTTTCTAGCGAGAGGATGAGTGCTTCCATCCTCATGTGAAGCTGAACCAATAGCCATGAACATAGGCCAGGGCCTCAGCCGTTCCTTGCCACTCCGTGTCGTAAATGGCATATTGGCAAGTTTACGCTTCTCATCAGACGCTTTCAATTTAGATTTTTGGGTCATTTTACTGAACTTTTGTTTTTTGGATTTTACATGCTCTCTAATATGACATTGGGCATTGGCCTTGGCAGACGACGTTGATGGCATTTCATCGTCTCGGCCATGACTAGTGGCAGCAGTTTCAGCACGAAGTGGATCTTGATCTTTCCCTATTTTAACCTCCACATTTTTGTTCTCCATTTTTTAATGTGTGGAATTATATGCCAGTATCAATAGCAATGGCCTACTACTATATATACTGCGCACAACTGAAATGCACCACAGGTATGGATGGATAGTATACTTGACGACACAGAGGTAGGTACAGCAGTGGCCTACTGTACCGTAATGCTATATATTATATACTGGTGGTCAGCAAACTGTGCAAAACTGAAATGCACCACAGGTATGGATGGATAGTATACTTGACGACACAGAGGTAGGTACAGCAGTGGCCTACTGTACCGTAATGCTATATATTATATACTGGTGGTCAGCAAACTGTGCAAAACTGAAATGCACCACAGGTATGGATGGATAGTATACTTGACGACACAGAGGTAGGTACATCAGTGGCCTACTGTACCGTAATGCTATATATTATATACTGGTGGTCCGTAAACTGTGCAAAACTGAAATGCACCACAGGTATAGATGGATAGTATACTTGACGACACAGAGGCAGGTACAGCAGTGGCCTACTGTACCGTAATGCTATATATTATTATATACTGGTGGTCAGCAAACTGTGCAAAACTGAAATGCACCACAGGTATGGATGGATAGTATACTTGACGACACAGAGGTAGGTACAGCAGTGGCCTTCTGTACCGTACTCCTATATATTATATACTGGTGGTCAGCAAAATGATGCACTGTACTCCTACTATATACTACAATGCAGCACAGATATGGAGTGTTTTTCAGGCAGACAAGTTAACGTATACTGGTGGTCACTGGTCAGCAAAACTCTGCACTGTACTCCTCCTATATAATATTATACTGGTGGTCCCCAGTCCCCACCATAAAGCAGTGTGAGCACAGATATATGCAGCACACTGAGCACAGATATGGAGTGTTTTTCAGGCAGACAACGTATACTGGTGGTCACTGTCAGCAAAACTCTGCACTGTACTCCTCCTATATAATACAGCTGCTCCCCAGTCCCCACAATTAAGCAGTGTGAGCACAGATATATGCAGCACACTGAGCACAGATATGGAGTGTTTTTCAGGCAGACAACGTATACTGGTGGTCACTGTCAGCAAAACTCTGCACTGTACTCCTCCTATATAATACAGCTGCTCCCCAGTCCGCACAATTAAGCAGTGTGAGCACAGATATATGCAGCACAATGAGCACAGATATGGAGTGTTTTTCAGGCAGACAACGTATACTGGTGGTCACTGATCAGCAAAACTCTGCACTGTACTCCTCCTATATAATACTGCTGGTCCCCAGTCCCCACAATAAAGCAGTGTGAGCACAGATATATGCAGCACACTGAGCACAGATATGGAGTGTTTTTCAGGCAGACAACGTATACTGGTGGTCACTGATCAGCAAAACTCTGCACTGTACTCCTCCTATATTAATAATACAGCTGCTCCCCAGTCCCCACAATTAAGAAGATATAAGCAAGCACAAATATTTGCATCAACAATGAATAAACGGAGAGGACGCCAGCCACGTCCTCTCCCTAACATTTCCAATGCACGAGTGAAAATGGCGGTGACGCGCGGCTGCTTATAAAGAATCCGAATCTCGCGAGAATCCGACAGCGGGATGATGACGTTCGGGCTCGCTCGGGTTAACCGAGCCATATGGGAGAATCCGAGTATGCCTCGGACACGTGTAAAATGGGTGAAGTTCGGGGGGGTTCGGTTTCCGAGGAACCGAACCCGCTCATCACTAGTTACTATCAATACATGCTGGGTCACAGAGGGCAGTTACTCTCAGCACATACTCGGTCAGAAGCCAGTCTCCTAAATAAAGGGAAAGCTATGTTCAGTTTCGATATAGAAACCTTGGGATATCAAAGTCTTGGTTGCAGGGTTGGATTGGGCCACAGGGGTACAGTGGTAACCCCAAGTGGCCCCCACCACCTCCTCCAGGGATCTGATTCCAGACTGTGCACTTAAACATTATACTTATGTTACATTATACTGGATTGTATTTTCTACAGTGCATTGTTGTTGTTTATCTGGTACATTGCAGCATTTGTACACACACACACACACACACACACACATATATATGTGTGTGTGTGTATGTATATACATATGTGTGTGTGTGTGTGTGTGTGTGTGTGTGTGTGTGTGTGTGTGTGTGTGTGTGTGTGTGTATATATATATATATATATATATATATATATATATATACAACACCGATGGTTCTGGCACTGTGTCGGATTATCCACTTTGCCGGATTATCGGTGGTATCGGTGGCAGTGGTATCCTGACCCTCTCCCCCGAAACATAATTCTATCCTGCACCTGCAGCCCTACTGCAGCATAGCTCCCGGCTGTATCACATAATCCTCACACAGCCGACTTCTTCCTGCAGCCTAACTAAGCCCTCCCACAGCCTAACTTCCCGCTGCACCTGAGATGTGCCCAGATAAAAAAAAAGTGTTGTACATATATATATATATATATATATATATATATATATCTCTCAAACCATGCACTCTCTAATGGTTAGCCAATCCTCTGTGGTGGCTGTCCACACCCCTAAACGTTGGCCCCTACTACTGCATTTCTCCGATGGGCCTTTTATCCCCCAGTCCGACACTGCTTGGTCGAGTCCATCTGTACCTTGTCTTAGAGTAGTTAGAGAAACTGGTCAGCTTCTTGATGGGAGGCACTCAAGAGACCGCCTGTTGGGATCCCGGCGGTCACAATGCCGACACCAGAATCCTGACAGGCAGTGAATTACCACCGCTGGAATACCGGCACCACAGGCTTTTCTCCATCTATGGGTGTCCACGACACCCATAGAGGGAGAATATAACCTGCAGCGAGGGGCTTTCTAGCGCTCGTCCCACTGCGGCATACTGGTGGCCGTGATCCTGCTGTTGGGATCATGACAGCTGGGATCCCCCCCACCGCAAAACATATGTATTTTCTGCACAGTCATGCAAGTCATAACATTGAAATTTCTAAACTGTATGCTGTATATTTTGTGCCACAATCTTGCAGGGGGCAGTCTAGTAGGACACCAGTTGGGCAGTGCTCATATATCCTGTACTGATTTACAAATCTTTGCCTGTGTCTTGTTAAGCAGAAGGAAATCATTAGTTCTACATTCTCTTGTATTGCCACCTGTCTGAGAAATATATTATACACTAAACTATTGAAAAATATTCAATTAAGTTTACTTTATTAAGACAGACCAGTATGGCAGCTAGACAACAATAGTACCATACTTTCAATTATTCAAATTGATATGTTTTATATACAGAAAAATATTAATTTTTGATGCATATGTCCAACTCAGAGGCCCAGATTTATCAAGCCTTGGAGAGTGATAAATTGCACGGTGATAAAGTACCAACCAACCAGCTCCTAACTGTCATTTTTCAAATACAGCCTGTACATGGCAGTTAGGAGCGGATTGCTGATACTTTATCACCGTGCAAGTTATCACTCTCCAAGGCTTGATAAATCTAGGCCAGAATTACATAACCATAAGACATTGACTTGTTTATTAGAACTACACTTAAATAAAACAGAGCCACACAGTTTTGCTTAACTTTAGATTTTTATTTAATTCCTACAGTAAAACATAGACATGAAATAGTGGTAGCTAACAAAAATAATGTAATTATTGTAGTGTTGTGGATTTTTCTTTGGACCCGCCTTTATTTCTCTGCATGATCCATATTTGTCTGAACTGATGGCTACTCGCTAGCCACAACAAGCTATTCAGGAGCAGAAACTGGTGGCTAATCTGTACCTCGAACTGCCGACCCTTTGTTACATGGAATTGGTAATGGTTTCATTCTGAAAGGTGGTGGTACTTCACTATCTGGAATTGGCAACTTCTCAATTGCTGGAGTTGATGGCTGCTCACCAGCTGAAATTTGTGATTGTTCACTATCTGGAACTGGTGGCTGCTCACCAGTTGGGACTAATGACTGCTCACCAGCTGAAACAGATGGTTGCTCACCTGCTGAAACTGGTGGTTGCTCACCTGCTGAAACTGGTGGTTGCTCACCAGCTGGAACTGGTGGCTGCTCACCAGCTGGAACTGATGGCTGCTCACCAGCTGGGACTGATGGTTGCTCACTAGCTGGAACTGATGGTTGCTCACCAGCTGGAACTGAGGGCTGCTCACGAGCTGGAACTGAGGGCTGCTCACCAGCTGGAACTGATGGCTGCTCACCAGCTGGAACTGATGGCTGCTCACCAGTTGGAACTGATAGCTCCTCATCAGCTGTAGCTGGTGGTTGCTCACCATCTGGAACTATTGGTTGCCCACCAGCTGGAACTTGTGTTTGATCACCAGCTGGAACTAATGGTTGCTCACCAGTTGGAACTGGTGTTTGCTCACCGGCTGAAATTTGTGGTTGCTCACCAGTTGAAACTGGCAGTTCACTATCTAGAACTGGTGAATTTTCAGTTGCTACAACTGGAGGCTGCTCAGTGGTCTTTGCATCACTCTTGTGTTCTTTTTCCTTACTTGATATATCTTCTGATTCATGTACTGTATTATTATTTGTCTTGCTTTTGTGTAGCTCCTGTTCCCTTTCTCCTGTACTTTTATGTCTCTCTTGTTCTGTGTCCTGTTGGCCTTCTCCTTTTTTTACTTCTTGCTTCACTCTTTTTTCTCCTGTCCTCTGGCCATTTGTTTCTCCATATCTTTTTTCTGCAGCATCCCACTTTTGTATTTTCGCTTGTTGATGTATCCCTTTTCCATTTGTCTTATTACTACTTTCTTTTGCTTTTTCATTTGCTGTTCTACTGTTATCATGATGTCTATGTTCACCTGATTTGTCGTGTACCCTTGTACAAGTAGCATTATGATTACATTCCTCTGTCATTATATGTTTGCTGGTCCTATTATCTCTAGCTTCTTCTGTATTATTACTGCTTTGTTTCTTTTTTATGTGTGTGCCATGCACTATCTTTCTATCATCTTTATCACCTACATTTACATTTCTAGGTGATCTTCCACTATTTTTTCTATAATCGTGGTACCCTACTTTGTCTCCCAGCTTGTGATCTGGTTTAACACCTTGTGTTTCTGTCTTTTTATTTTCTCCATTTTTACTTTTATTGCCACCTCTGTTTTTATCTGATTTGTTTTTGCCTGGTTCCTGACCTTCCCTTTCTCCTGATTCCCGTCCTCGCTTTTCTCCTAGATTGTGTCCTTTGTTTTCTCCTCGCTTCTGTCTGCTATGGTGTTGTGAAAATTGCCCTGTCTTTTCTCCCACTTCATGCCTTTCACCTCTTCCTGGTTCATGCCCTTTGCTTTTTCCTTGTCCACATCCTTCTCTTTCTCCTACCTTCTGATTCCTCCTGTGTTGTGGATATTTCCCTGCACTTTCTCCTACATTATGCCCTTCATGTTCATCTGGCTGCTGAGAACTGTTTACTCCATTATTATTATTATTATTATTATTTGATGCATGCTTTTTCCCCATTGCACCATTATGTTCCTTTTTGTCATTTGGCTCATGTATCTGTCTCTTTTCTTTTGATGTCTCATTTTTCTTTGAACAATTTGCACTATGCCTCCCTTCTTCTACTGTATCACTCCCTCTTGTCTTATGTTTTTGTCCTTCATTCCCCTCTCCTTTGAAATTCACATTTATATCTCTTGGTCTTCTGCTACCATATTTACCTTTGTTTTCACCTTTATCTCGCCCTGTCCTTTCACTTGGTTTTTGGTTTCTCTTATCATCTCTATTGGGTCCTTTTCTCTGTCCTCGTTTCTGATTTTCTCCTTTCTCTGACTCCTGCCCATTTCTCTCCCCTAGTTTCTGGCTTTTCTTTTCTGCGTTTTTATCTGGTTTTGTATGTCTCTTTCCCCTTGCAGTGTTGTCTGCCTTTACTTTATGTCTCTTTTCCTTTGCTATCTCATGGCTCTTTTTCTCACTTTCTGTTTGCATCTTTCCCCTTGATATGTTCTGACCCTTTTCACCATGTTCTGTTTTACGCTTTTCCTCTGCTCTCTTGTGACCACTTCCTCCAACTTCTGCTTCTCTCTTTAACTCTTCTATCTTCTGACAGTTTCCTCTAAGTACTGCTTCTCTCTTTACCACTGCCATCTTATTACCCTTTCCTCTAAGTTCTGCATCTCTCTTTAACTCTGCTATCTTATTACCATTTCCTCTAAGTTCTGCTTCTCTCTTTAATTCTGCTATGTTGTGTCCCTTTCCTTTAAGTTCAGCTTCTTTCTTTAACTCTGCTATCTTATTTCCCTTTCCTCTAAGTTCTGCTTCTCTCTTTAACTCTGCTATCTTATTTCCCTTTCCTCTCAGTTCTGCTTCTCTTTTTAACTCTGCTATCTTCTGACCCTTTCCTCCATATTCTGCTTGTCTCTTATCCTCTGCTATCTTCTTACCCTTTACTCCATGTACTTTTTGTCTCTTTTCTTCTACTATATTATAACCCTTTTCTCCATGTACTGTTTGTCTCTTTTCTTTTGCTATCTTCTGACCCTTTCCTATAAGTTCTGCTTCTCTCTTTAGCTCTGCTGTTTTTTGTCCCTTGCAGCTATGTTCTGCTTGTCCCTTTTTCTCGGCCATCTTATCACTCTTTTCTCCACGTGACATGTCTAACCGTTCCATTTGTTTTGAACCCTTTTCCTGTTCTTTTCCGTTTTGGACCTTGCATTTTCCTTTTTTGCTCTCTTCATTATTGTCATCTTTCGTCTTCTTGCTTTTTTCTTCTCTTTTTTTATCAGCATCTTGTCCTTCCTTTTTGTCTAAGTGTCTACATTTGTTTTCACTATTATTCTTCCCTTTCTTTTCCCCATGTTCTTTGCACTCATCATGCTCACATCCTTCTATTGTTTGACAATCACTTATATCTCTTTTGTTTCTTTGTGTATGATGTCTAGTTCCTTGCTCTTCTTGATTAGATTCCGACTCTTGTTGTTGATCCTCAGAAATGTAATTTTGTGTTTTACCACGTGCATGAATTTCATTTCCACCAATAACACTGCGTCTCTTGTCTCCATCATACTGAGATGTTCCACGTGTAAGTTCATCATTTTGTTGTGTATTATTTGCAGTAAATTCTGATGAGTTTGATTTTGAGTTATTTAAACACTGATAGAGGTTCTTTATCCGGTTTAATATATGATGTTCATATGGGTTGCTAAGTTTAAGATTTTTATCTGAAAAAAATATTTATAATATTAATAGTAATAAAAATAATAATTAACAATGCTGTTGTATAAAATGTTTATCTAGTGTAGAAATACCAGATGGAGCCATGCTCATCTTTGCTGCAGTGCAGCTAGTTGCAAGATGACTTTCTGCATGGCACACCAGGCTTTGACTGTTGGCAGCCGGCAATCGCTCTATTAGCTCCTTTAATTCCATTAGGAATTAAAGGAGCGATCGCTGGCTGCAAATAGTCAAAGCCTGGCGCACCATGCAGAAAGCCATCTTGTGACTAGCTGCACCGCAGCAAAAATTAGTATGGCTCCATCTGTATAGCAACAATTACTGTCTGTTCTTTTTGCAAAACATTCATGAAGCAAACCGGTTCTGTTGCCCACAGCAACTAAATAGATACTTGCTTTAATTTTAAAAACTATGTTAGACTCGCAAATTGTGATTGTTTGCTCTGAGCGAATTGTGACAATATGAGGTTCAGATGTTTTTCACGAAAACTGCTCCAAAAGCCCTTTAATACTGTACATTCAGGTGAAACTAAAATAACGTGAAAAGGGTGTAATAACACTTTTTTTTTAAATTATTTTAGTAACATTCTTTTAATAAAGATGACCCTTAGTAAGCTTCTGGAGGTAGATCTTAGGTGATAAGTTGTAAGAAGTATGTTCATGTAATTGGGAGGGGGGATGATCTGTGCCATTATTACAGTTCCTGCTTCGTCTCATGTATGAGGTACTGATGCACAGTGTCTTCCTTAGGGATGGCCATTGACCATCGATGATTACAAATCATCAGTGGTTGATGGCTGATGTCAAATAGTTTTGCCATTGATGGCAGAGAACCAATGGTTCTCCACCATCGATAGTAGAGACACCACAATGTTTTTTCCCCCTTCTTAATGTTGGGTACGGAGCCAAGGTCCGTCCCACACAGAGCCATGAAACACCGCCCCCAGGCTCTGATTGGCCAGCCGCTTACTAATCTATTGAACCAGGATGACCATCGGTGGTTGAAACCATTGATGGTTTACCTGTGAATGGGTTTATACCATTGAGGTTAACGACCGATGGTATCATTGATGTGACCATCAGTGAGTAACCCACCGATGGCCATCCCTAGTCTCCCTGCCCAGCCAGCTCCAGTGAGCATGTGTGAGATCTTGCTACTATTGCCAGAACCCACATGCAGCCTGGAGCCGGCAGCTGCCGCAGAGATGGACAGTGCTGTCCCTGGCTGTGGTGTATGAGCAACACCACCTGCAGATGTCAAAATTGATAGCTGCAGGTGTCAGAACGGTCAGTGCAACATTGCCCTGCACATCGGAGTGCTATCTAAAAGGGGAGCATAGCGCTGACGTCACCTTGCGCACACAGCCGCTGTCATACATGTGGGAGAAGCGGTATCAGTTCACATAGCTTGTGCTGATACCACTTCTCCCCCAAAATGGAGGATAATACATTTACGGAGGATAATACATTTACGCCTGGGTAACATACATTCCAACATAGCTGTAGACAAATCGGAATCCCATGTACAGTGCAGTGGCCTCCACCCAAAAAGGGGACAGGACCTAGCTGGCAAGGGGGAGTAACCTTGTACTATCCCCCCTAGTTTTCACTGTGGGGCATCTATTCACATGCTGGCATCAGTGGCACTCCCCCCCCCCCCCCGCTCCTGCAGGACACTGCGACCTGCAGGTGGGGCACTGGACAGTCCCAGAAAAGTGAGATTGTCGTGCTTAAAGCGGGACAGTTGGGAGGTATGGGTCACTTGTGCAAAACCTATTTGTAGGACAAACAGACTTAGTAAATCCTATATGTAGACTCCAGGTGCCAGTATCCTAGATGTTATATAGCACATAACTGTCAACTTTTTTCTTCTCCTCTCCAGGAGAAGCCCAGAGCGGAGATGCTGCCGACAGCTTTGGTGCAGGCTGGCTCTCAACGTGATTAGGCCTGACTCTATTGCAATGAAATGCTGCGATGCGCAGGTCCACTGGGATAGGACAAGGCTAAAGTTATTCAAGTTGAATCACTTTAGCCACACACCCTCCCTACGGACCTGAGATTCCCCATATTTTCTACCTATCCTGCCCACTTTACTATATAGTGGGCAGGATGCGAGAGATCTGCTTACTGTTCTGGGGCTGTGGACCCGAAAAAATGAACATCTCCCATAACTTCTGGGAGAATAGACATGCACTGTATGTCATAGCATATCACAATAGAGTTCTTAGTAGTTACACAGGTAAAACTTTGTTTCTGACACACTCAAGACTAGGGCCCAGATGCATCATCACTTGGAAAGTGATAACATGGAGAGTGAAAAAGTGCCAGCCAATCAGGTCCTAACTTCCAAGTCACAGGCTGTGTTTGGAAAATGGCAGTTAGGAGCTGATTGGCTGGTACTTTTTCACTCTCCATTTTATCACTTTCCAAGCGGTGATGCATCTAGCACTGTGTGTTTGAACTCTCATCACAGCAATACAACATGACTGAACTGAATTGAATTGAATTGCCAAGAGTGCCACAATTGCTAAGATGAAATTTCTGGCCATGGGTATAAGCAGAATTTGTTTAAAGTACAATTGGGATATCAAGGTATAACTCTACAGTATGTGCAAAACCAATGAAAGGTTAGGGCCAAGCGGTTCTTATCTGCTGTCAAATTCTATGTTTCTATAGGGTTGAGGTTAAAGCATAATTAAAGGGGCAGACTTGATGGGCCTAGTTGTTCTGATCTGCCATCAAATTCTATATTTCTATCAAGGTATATGTCCTTGTATCTACTTCTATAATATGCCTAGGGGCTGTCTCGCACCTCCCTGTGTCCATAGGCTCCCATTGCAAAATTACCTCCCACCCCTCAGTGTCAATAGATCCTGCTGCAGCAATAGATCCCCAAGTGGCATTTCGCCACAACGCTTATTGTTATAGTTTTTCAGAGTTTGATGAATTAAGGTCCCCATATGGCGGACAGGATCAGGAGTGAAAGGTAAGCAGGAGATTTCAGGGATAGTTACCTACAGTATACAATGCTTTTAGATACACCTTTTGCACCAAAGATAGGATTGGTGCCAGTGGTTTCACTATAGGGGTGCGGAGGGTGCAGGCTGCTCCCAGGTGTCACCCGCTGAGGGGTGACACCAAAATGCCAGCTCCACTTCAGTGACAGGAACGAAGTGCTGCCATGTAACATTGCGGTCTCCAGGGGCAGCCCAGCATCTCCTGAACCCCCTTCCCTTGAAACCATACCCCATGTTAAGCATGGAGGCTTCAAACTGCACCAAGGTAAGTGATGCCCCTGCCTAGTACAAGTGCACACTGATAGTAATGACAGTACAGCGACCAAACATCCAGATAGACCTGGTGCATAAAGCTCTGTGTAAGGCTGAAGTGCGCAGGTAGTACTGTGGAAGCAGTTGCACTGTCTTGCCTTCATCTCTAAATTGGTCCCTGTACCTCTTCCCCATCATCAATATCCGCTTATGTCACTGTGCTGTTTTTAGTATACCCATATTTTAAAACTAAGGGAAATATTCTATTAGCCACTGGATTTACCTTGCAGCTAATTGACCAGGCTACACGGGAAAAAAGGCATAAACCGCAGAATTAGTTGGTTTCCCTAGATGTTAATGCAGAATCTCATTTTAACACAGATTTTTCCTCATAGCTCCTGAAGCTCTGAGAAAAAACCCTGGGGTCTATTCATGAAGCAATGAAAAGTGAGCCAGTGGAGAAGTTGCCCATGGCAACCAATCAGCATTGAAGTAACATTTTATAATTTGCATACTATACAATTGTAAGGAGCATCTGATTGGTTGCCATGGGCAATACTACACAGGCTCACTTCTCCATACTTTTCACTGCTTCATGAATAAAGCCCCCTGTCCCTACTAATTAGTGCCTGTCTGGGGTTCCCCCAGCTAACAGAAACGGGCACAGTCAACAATTAGTTGCAGGATAAACCCTGCGGCTAGTTGAAGATGCCACTTTATGAAATAGGTGCTTTTGACAGGAGAATCCTGAAAGCCTGTATCTAGGAAGGGTCTAGCTGCAGTAAAATGTCCCTAAGTCAAATTATTGCTATTTATAGGTCAGCAAGGAATCACATCTCACCATCATACTACTGACACACAAACATGACAGGTTACATTAAGTAATAAACAACCTACAGGTCTCCAGTCATTGATGAACAGCAATTCCTAGTATTCCATCTGTAAACTAAAGTTCTGTAATGCCCATGGAACCAAAGGCAGTTGAGATGCATAACCATTACATGCACACAAGACTAAGTACTTACCCTCAGCCAGTGCTATCGCTGCCACTGCTCCAAACAGCAACACAAAGATGAGAAGCTTCATGGTAGCTCACTCCAACAGCTCACAGTCTGTGTAGATGGTTCAGGAGAGAAGGCTGCCTGTCATTTACCCAAAACACTGTCAGCTACTCTGCTACTTATACCTGGCCAGAGCCATTGTGCCCCTTATGTCCTTTACACACAATATACCCTCCACAATTAGTGAATTATTCCAGCTCAAAGAAACCTGTGATTAGTGATTGGTAATAGAAACACTGCTTTCCTTCATGATTCAAACAATATTTATGTCATTCTATTTAGTTCTCACATTTCATACTGTACACTGTTATTTTAGTCTAACCATCTATTACAGTCAGCACTTTCAGAAACTTGGCTGCTTTCCATGACAGCATCATGTAGTTTACACAGTACAGTATGTGAAAATTGAGATAGATAGATAGATAGATAGATAGATAGATAGATAGATAGATAGATAGATAGATAGATAGATAGATAGATAGATATTATTATTATTATTATTATTATTATTATTATTAGTAGTAGTAGTAGTAGTAGTAGTATGTTGCCACTTGGGACCTATGTTTGAAAAGAGGGAAACAAAACCAGGTTGCCTGTGACAGTAAGAGTGGAATATATTTACACTAACGGGGAGATTTATTAAAACTTTGAGAGCAATAAGATGGAGAGAGATGAAGTACACTGCCTGTAAAATGACAGTTAGAAGCTGATTGGTTTGTACTTTATCTCTCTCCACTTTACCTCTCTCACCCTAAGCATTTGTTTTTGGCACTGATTTAAATAAATCGCTATTTAGTCATACATTTTTTATTCTATTTTTAGCAATTTGACACCCTTGTCGGAGAAGGTGGTGGGCAAATGAGTGGAGGGCAGAAGCAGAGAATTGCAATTGCTCGGGCTCTGGTCAGAAACCCCAGAATCCTCCTCCTTGACATGGCCACGTCTGCTCTGGATAATGAGAGTGAAGCAACGGTCCAAGAGGCTCTAGATAAGGTGGAATTTTGCTTTACAAATGTCCAATGCTAAGTCATTTGTAGTTACAGTACAATCATTAAAAAAAATGGATGATCAAATTTTAATTGTTGTGGACTTGTGAAGTAAAGATAATGTTCTGTTTATTTAGTGGTAGCGCTAGTATAAAGAAGACCCTTTGTAAGGAAATAAGTTTGAGATAAAACTAATTTTCACAGAAATTTTAGAATTAGCAGATTATAATTATCAGGGTAAACTCTCAAAATATGTCACTTTCAGAAGCCTAAAACTGTAGCTTTGTGCAATGTTATGTTGAAATAGACTCTGCCAGTGTACCCATATGTCTGTCTTATATACAGTGAATCTCAGTTATGCAGTACACTGGAGGCACGCATCAGAACACCTTTATTTTGCCCTTATGTGTCTACATGGCGAGCCCAGGACATTTCAAAGTGTGTCTAGTCTGCACTACTGGAAAATTCCTCTGCAAGCTAGAAGAGCACCTACTTTATGTTCATGGGGACTTGAAAAATCTTAGGAGGTTCAGTGTGCAAAAGTGTAGGAGGTTGGTAGATCACCTTACCTAACACTATAAAAGCATTAGGTACTCTATAAGCTTGCAGCAATACCAACCAAAGTTGTATGACCCTTTACCGCCGTGAAGATCAAGTTGTTCCAATTACCTCCAGACACTGCTGGTTGAAGTAACACTCCAACCTTCCTCCACTCAATGTCATAGTACCACTCTTTCATGATATTAAACTTCTATTTTTTTTTCTTTATACACTGCTGTTTAGCATCATTTCATGGCTTGAATAAATCGTGAGAGTGATGCGACCTCAGGACCATCTTTATTACATTTGGCATTTTTGTCTTTGAAGCTTTTGGGTTTTTTTTTCAAAAGCAAAGTGCACTTAGATTTATTGTATGCTTCTAGTGCAACCAGAAAGTGCAAAATGCATCTTGTTAAAAGCACAGGATAGTAGTTCTTCTCTACCATCTCATAATGTCTGTAAAAAATTTTTTTTAGCTGTGTGAAAGTAAAGGACTGTACACCATAATGCAAAGCAAGGAATGTCATTAAAAATGTCCTAATCCAGTACCTACCCCTTTACTTCAATTTAATCATGTCGCTTCACATTTCTACATTGCTCTGCAATGTTAGGTACATTTTTCTGTACTTATCAAGAACTCCCTAGATTCACACATCTTCTCCTCAATAGGCCCTATCAACTTCTTTTCCCTAGCTCCACCCCACTTTTCTCCAAGTCCTATCAACTTATTCTCTCTAGGTCCACTCCACTTCTCCTCTCCTAGACCTACCAACGTCTCCTTCCTAGGCTCGCCCAACTTCTTCTCTCTAAATCCTACCAACTTCTCCCTAGGTCCTGTCAATTTTTCCTCTCCAGGTTCACCCCATTTTTCCTCTCGGTTCTGTCAACATCTCCTCCCTTTGTCCAGTCAATGTCTCCTCTCTGGGTCCACTCAACTTCTCTCAGTCTCCACCAAACTTCTCCTGCCTAGGTCCACTCAACCTCTCCTCCTTAGGCCTTCACAACTTCTCATGCTTAGGTTCTATCAACTTCTATTCTCTAGGTTCTCTTAATGTCTCCTCGATAGGTCCCCTTAATTGTTTCTTCCTGGTACAATAAACTTCTCCCTAGATCCAGTCAACTTCTCCTTCCTAGGTTCTCTCAACGTCGCCTCCCTGGGTCCACCCTACTTCTCCTCCATATGTCCACCTGTTATCTCCTCTCGAGGGCTACCTTTCTCCTTCCTAGCTCCTTCTAATTTCTCCTCCCCTGGTCCTTTCTGCTTTTCATCTCTATGTTAACATCATTTTTCCTCCCTAGGTTCACCCGAAATCTCCCTAGGCCCACCCAACTTCTCCTCCCTAGGTCCTGCCAATTTATCCTAAGTAAATCACTGAGGCATGAGGCACTATGTTTTTACATACTAAAGTCAATTTTACTTATTCTTAAAGAGAGTTCTGATTTCTAAGAAGTGGGTAAAGATAAGCAGTGGATAAAGTATATAAAATCCATATGATAAACATTCTGTTATGTTGACATGTGATCACAATTAATTTACATGTTTGTGTTCAGGTTCGTTTTGGAAGAACAACCATATCGATTGCACATCGACTGTCCACAATCAAAAATGCAGATATAATTATTGGGTTTGAGCATGGGCGTGCTGTGGAAAGAGGGACGCATGATGAGCTGCTTGACAGAAAAGGAGTTTATTTTACTTTGGTGACATTACAGAGTCAAGGAGACAAAGCGTTAACTGAGATGGAGAAACAAGGTATGGGTAAATGGAACATGAAGTTCAGTGAAACATTAGTGCAAGATGTATCACATATATGACATGTATCTACCGCTTACTTATGCAGTCAAGCATAAACACCTACCTCCTGGGGCAGTTCTTCCGATCAGAGCTGTCCCTTGCGAAAAGGGGCTTTATGGGCTTATGATCTGGGTGTCCTATTGCACATGCGCAACCAGCAGCCTGCGCATGCACAATCGTCAGAGGACAAAGAGTAATTCTTCACATTCCTCTTCAGGGACTTCTTGTGAAAAGAAGCCCAGAGGATTCTATAGGCAATGTTGTCTATATATATGGCATTGCTTATCATGCTGAAGATTCATTTAGATTTACAGGCACATCTATGGGGCCTGCAGTGCCACGGGTCTCTGATATTTTTCTTTTAATATAAATGGGCATCCACAGGGGCGGATTGGCTATAGGTAAAAAGAAAAGGTACAATCTCACTTTTTGCGCTCCAAATGTCCCTTCACTTGGATAATAGAAGATTTTTTCTTAAAAGTTGTGACTTCTTTCTCTAAATCCTGGTCTATACCATCCTTGAAAAACCTTTTAAGTGACATTTTTCTGATAAACTTTTGTAAATCAATATATAAATTAAAATGATTAATGTCATTAGTGGGACAAAATTTAAGACCCTTTTTCAGAACGTGGGATTCTATCTCATTGAATACATATTTGCTGAGATTGAATATTTTAATCCCATCCATTTCAGCTGTACCTGTAGTGGATGTAGAAATAGTATCCTGTTCCCTTATTGCTTCTGAATTACCTACTGATTTCTTTTTCCTTTTACATTTTAAAGTTCCAGAGTGTTTACCTCCTCTTTTACCTCTCTTTCTATGCTTAGAATGAGGATTATTTGCACTAGATTTTATTTCCTCTAATGGTATTTCTTTAGGAAGTGTCTGCTCCCTAAAAAATGTTAATCATCTTCATAATGGGGTTGTGTTCTAAATCTCCCCTTAGATGTATTGGTTTCATGATGAGAATGAGGTCTAAATCTCCCCTTTGGGGTATTAGATAACCATGAGTCACAACCCTCATTTTCAGAACGATGAGCATTGCGTGTGGTACCATCATTTTCCTGATGATGGGACCACGGACGCTCTCTCCTTTGTTCGTAATCTCTTCCCTGTACTCCATCCCTTTGATTAATGGTGGAAAACATGTTGGATCTACTTTCTTGATCAGTAGGAGGAAACCCCTCAGAAATATAATTGGGTTTCCGATAGGATATTTTATCTGATCTCAAATCCCTCCTTTGGAAATGAGGTCTGGTTCTTTGGGGGAGTGGCTTATAATTCCCCCTTACTGATGATGGCGGAGTTCCGATTTGTTCCTCCTTATCATTACCCGCCTTACTCTCCTTATTAACATTTTTATCCCTCAAAAACTTTTTCTTCTTTTTATTGATCAATTCCCTTTCATTTTTTTGTATTTTTATTGTAATTCTATTTTCAAGTGTTTTATATTCCTCCATGTTCTTAAACGGAGTAATGAGGACTTCATGTAACTTGATTTGATCCTCCAGCTGTTTCAATTCACTCCTCCTTTCTTGTAAAATCAGTTCGATTAATGAAAAGGAGCAGCTGGAGGTGATCTGATCCCATTTGCTTAAAAAGCTTTCGGATACATTCCCAAAGGTTGCTTTTTTATTTTTTTTAAACCTAAGGAAGTGGCGGGTCAGAGGAGTTCCGGTGGGTTGCCATAGCAACCAGATATAATACCGCACTGTCAACCCGGATGCATCATTATAGGTGTCCGGTGGTGCAGCGCTAGGTTATTTGTATGTAGAATACTATGGCAGCGTGAAACATCATTGCATGTTGTATGGGGGATATGTTTATTGTGAGCTGCGGCCATGACGATGGAACGCATGTTCAGTTGTAATGGGCGCTGGATGGCAGGAGGGGACGTAGCTGTAGTACTTCCGGCGGGTTGTCTTGGCAACCAGACGCGGAGTTGTACTGTCAGCCTGGATGTGAAATAGTAGGAGGAGGATGTAGGGTAATATCTTGAAGGGGATTTAAGTTTGGCGCCCATTATGCAAATAAGTTTCATGTCTGATTGGTGCATTTAAATGTCCATCAAATTATATTACACCTCATTGGATAATTGGTTAATAATACACCAGGTTCTTGCTATTTAAGGGAGGTCAGCTAGTGAATCACTTCATTCAGCTGACCAGACATGAGATGCTGCACACCAGTGGTATGTTCCATGTGTTATTTCATGATGGTTTTATTTAAGATGTTTTATCAATAACATGAAATATATTTTTTATTGATGTCTTTGTTATTTTAGTTAAATACACTGTTTTATCTTGATAAAGACGCCGCAGAGCGTCGAAACGCGTTGATACAGTATTACTTTGCCAGTGTATTCATTGAGGGGAGCATATGACCTTGTTATATCTGGATGTAACTTTGTCAGCTGAAATCCATCTCTGTTTCCCACTCTGGGTACGATTGGTTGTTTGTTTGTAATTTTTTTTTAAATAAAAGGGGTTTGCTTTGCCCTAATTTGTCTTCCCTTTTTCAATTCTACATAATATTTCCATGAGTGGTATTCATCCATACCATATGGTGTAAAGAGAAAGGAAGAAGTATCTCCTCTAAAGAAATCTTTATGGGTGTTCTACTACATTTTTACAAGTAAGCATACATGTAAGAACCCATTGTCAAGTTATCATCACATCATTTCGGGTGATCCAATAAGAAGGTGGACGTCTGATCTCTACTGGGACTGTTTTCCATCACTTATAGTCTCCGCTGCACAAGGGAAAATAACTTTTTTCACATACAGTATTACACTATATTGTGTTTTATTTTTTTGTTTCATGTATATTCTATCATCGATGTGAGGATTATCCAAGTGAAGGGACATTTGGAGCGCAAAAAGTGAGATTGTACCTTTTCTTTTACGTACTGTTTGTATAGGTTGGTGATCTATCAGGTACCATCTATTTGCTGCTCTTTTGCTGCGCCTCAAAGAGGAATCTTTTCTTGTTTCTGTTGGATTGGCTATAGGGCTCACCAAGAAGATTCATGGTAGGCCGACATGTCTGTGAGTCCTGTTTTGTGTGTTGTCATGTAGCCCCAACCCTCACATGACAGGCAGCACACCGCGCTCAGTACACTGCATTGTCCCCATTCATTCTGTTATTTCATCTCTGCAGTACAGCGACTCTGTCATGATGATGTCATGGCTACATGGTATGTTATAACTCTTGTGCTGCCCATGTTGGGCCACTTCTACAAAATTTTGCAGGGCCACATTTAGTTCCCAGTCTGCTCCTGGACTCAGACACAACTGCAGCAAAAGATGCAAGGAAGCTCACAATTGCATACAATCAGGCCCTATGAGGAGGTATCTCGCCCCCCTCAACAGACCCCACCCCCATTAGGGCTGTTTCCATAAATCTTCCGGACTGGTTTCCCATCCCAATCCCTGGCCATCCATATGTATTGTGGTAGACCTCAAAAAAAGACAGTTATTAACTTTGATTTATCCTGGCATTATTATTATTATTATTACTTAAATAAACTTGGTTATAGAAAAATACACACTTTTCACATAAACCTGGTGTGGGATTGTATTTTTTTTCCACAAATAAGGCTCTGCTGCCCCTAGACAGAGACCTACTGCACCTAATGTTAATTAAAGCCCTGCTGAGAAGCGATACAATACCTTGACAGAGGATAGATAGATAGATAGATAGATAGACAGATAGATAGATAGATAGATTAAAAAAATTGTCAGCATGCAAAGAGGGTACTCTTACCTCTTTGGCTGTCTAGAACACTGATTTGGATGCAAGTCCAAAAGCTGCCATTTCTTGCAATCATCAGCGGCCTGTGCATGCACCGGAAGAGTGTACATGCATTGCACCATGCTGTTGCACCTTCAGAGAGTTTACAAGAGCAGACTGTGAACTCCTGCATAGCAGGATCGCCCTGCCAGTGAAATTGGCAATTCTCTACGGCTACCGTGTGGACAGATGGAAAAGATACATCCCATTGGAGTGTCATGGGAGTATGAAGGGAGGGTTGGTACCGGTATGCCGGCAGACGGAACCCTGGTGGTCAGCATCCGGACGCTGTGATCCCAGACGCAAAATGCCGTGGGGAGGTGAGCGCAACGAAGCCCCTTGCGGGCTCCGTGGTGAGCTGCACTCGCCACAGTTTATATTTCCACTCTATGGACACCCACGAGTGGGAATAGTCCCTAGTAGTCGTCATGGCGACTGTCGGGATTGTGAGGGGGCGGGATGTCGGTGTCGGTATTGTGACCGGCGGTCTCCTTACCGCCGGTCACATAACTACATCCATAACTACACATAACTACATCCCTAATGGGCATGTAGCGAGACTTCCATGCTTGTTTGAGGCATGTGGAGGAAGATGGAACACCTGTGTCGGTTGGATCTTTTGCACTCAGGATGAAGTGGGTGTAAGTGCTAATACTAAGAATAAAGGTTATGGCTGTCATCAAAGCAGGGGGCGGAGCACTGCCTATGCATAAAGATGAAAGAATACTCACATAGACTTAGACAGATGTATAATCACATTAACACTGGGCTGGACTGCTAATCTGGCATTTCTGGTATATGCCAAAAGGGCCAATGATCTGGTAGGCCGGGCTGGTCACTCAGAGCCGGGAAGGCCACGCGTAATGCAGCTTCTGGCTCTCTGTTTTGGAAATGCCCCCCCCCCGCCCGAAGTGCCAGTTCATGTGTACGCGTGCACATAAGTGTCTGGGCCAAACAGTGGTTCCAGTTCATCCCCCTGCATTAGCATAAGGTAGTAAGATAGTAAGGGTGACGTTTATCAAAGCTTGGAGAGAGATAAAATACCAAATAATCAGCTCCCATCTGTCTTTTTTAAACAGAGCCTGTAAAATTATAGAAGCTGATTGGTTAGTAATTTATCTTTCTCCACCTGAATCTTAGAACCACAGACATCTGCATAAGCCGGCACTCAGATTCAGACCCTATGTTGGCACTTTATGAAAATATTAACACATACTGTATAATAATAAGTAGAGAGAGAGAACTAATATGCACTGCTTTGGTCTAATAAATATGCTGCTAAATACGTAGCAATCTGTGACGCAAGAGTTTTTTATCCACTATGTGGATTTAATTAAACCCATGTTTTTTAATTAGCTCATATGTATGCCTATAGTAAGTGGTATAATTGTGTTTTTCAAAAACAGGAAACAAAGAATTTGCGGAACCCAATCTGGGGAAGGTTCAATCATTCAGAAGAGGCAGTTATCAGTCCAGCTTGCGGTAGGCGTATCACGCTAGTAACTGATTCTGTAAAGATCACACACATTGCTCGAATAATAAACAGTGGGAGTATGAAACATAATTATATGCACAGCTGCTATAATTGGTGTGTCTATGAGCTGCTGAATGGCTCTTTGCATTTTCCTTAGTTTATTCATATACATGTATAGTTCGCTTCCTGTGACGTAACATGTATTTGAAGGCTGACACCTAATACTTTGCAATAATTTCTAGGAAAAAGAAGGATTATGTTAGATTTCTAAATGCAGAAAGGTCATATAAAATAGGTACAATTATACAGTATGGTATCTTATAAAATACAATCCATATACGTCAGTGGACAAGTCATAAAGGAACAAATAATGTTAGACTTTAAAATTAAAATATTCAATTAATAACTAAATATTTTATGTTTCTTTTTTCTTTAACAGATTGAAGTATTATCTCTTAAAATTTAGTTCATAGTTGACAAATAAAGTATAATTTAATGAATATATAACGCACCTTTTTTGTAATACATTTTACCATACTGTACATTAAACAAATTAATATGCAGACTAATATAAGTTGATGTATCTATGCTCTTGTCTATATCTATTCACTAAATAACCAGATTGTTTATTTATTTGTTTATTTATTTAGCTATTTTGATGTTGTTGTTGTTGTTGTTGGGTTTTTTTTTTTTTGGGAGGGGGGGGGGTTGCAAACTGCTGGCAAGTTTGTAGCCATATGTGGTCTATCTGAAAATGACCCATGGTATAAGGTGTGAATAAGTTTATTATAGTACAGTATCATAGTGCCTAGATTAGATAATGAAGCCATAATTATCTTTACGCTTTTGAATTTCAGTGCTTCTATTCGCCATCGCTCAAGATCTCAGCTGTCAAATATTGTCCCCGATACTCCATTTTTGACAGTACCGGACACATCTGAGGCTTTAACAAATGTTTCTCAGTATAAGGATGCAGAAAAGTCTACCATGGTGAGACACTTCATACAATATTGAGAAAGTAACTTGTTATATAAAAAGGAAATCCAGTAAGCAATGTTTGATGCTGAAAAATTATAAATCAAATGCCAAAGTGCTTTTCAAATACATAAACTAAAATAGGAGGAAATAAACTATCCTACGGGCAACTTCTCCATTTGTCCACTTCTCTGCACTTTGCACTGCTTGATACATCTCCCTCTATGTTGTCAACAAGAACCTCATCATTTAAATAATTTGCCTACAAGTTAGGGCCACAGTAGAAGTCATGTTTACAGGACAATAATTTCATGATTATGATTTTAGTCCACAAATGATGGGCTGGTGTGTGTTAGTGAGGGGTGAGGTGTTATTGGTTGATGTTGGTAAGTACTAAGGGAGTTATTCAGGTCGCAATAACCTCAGCCGCAGCAGTGCACACTCGCAGATACCGTCCGGCGTATGCTCGTCCGCCGAATGCATTCTGGTCGCAGTGGGTGGGAACGCCTCTGCCTTATTGTGGGGCTGGCGGGGGTGGCGACAGACCGTTGTGGGGGCAGTGCATCAAAAACGGGGGCAGGTCAGCGGCATCTTCGGGGCAGCTGCTCCCATCTAAAAAATGACGGCAGACCTCCTGCATACACAGCCTAGCTGCGGCTGCAGGGGGTTGTCCACAGTTGATGCGACCACATTTAAATTGCAGTCGCACCGCTAGGCAGGCCATTCTGCATGCTGGGCGGATTTGCCCTGTGATGGGCGGCCCCCAGCATGCGAAAGAACGGATTGCAGATTCTGCTTTTTAACAGAATCTGCAATTTGAACTGAATAACCCCCTAAATGTGAAGGCGGCAATGATGTATAATAATAAACATAGGAGTCTAGTGTTGTGCAAGACTACAAATGTTTTGCAGTTAATTGGAAGACACAGTGCTCCTGCATACAATAAATAAGCAATGGATTGCCATTTTTTTCTATTTACAATTGTTTATTAATGCTAGACAAACCTGATTTAGCCTTAACTAATAGTCACATTGTCAATCATCGGTGGCTTTGAAAATCTGATGTTTAGTAAATCTGCCCATTTGTGTCTTAATTTAGGATAGGTAGAACTGCACTTGCTACTGTGTATGACAAGCTTAATTTGATAATGTTGCATAGGCTATTGCTACATAACCATTTACTGACATTGTTTTCCTTTCTGTGGATAAATTATCAATTATCTTTTTTCTCATCATCTTCTAAAATCATATTCCTTAGTTATCATTTAGGTTCACAATCTTATGTTTTGTTTTAGCTGTTTCTACCTAAATGTAAATTACTTTCTTTTACAATCAATTCCTCAGTTTCAGTCTTAATGGCCCTACACATTGGCCGATCCGCCGCCGAGCTGCCCGACGGCGGATACGGCCGCCGGCGACCCGGCAGGGGAGGGGCAGTGACGGGGGAGTGAAGTTTCTTCACTCCCCCCGTCACCCGGCTGCATTGAAGTGCAGGCAAATATGGACGAGATCGTCCATATTGGCCTGCATGCACAGCCGACGGTGGACCAGCGATGAACGAGCTCGGGGCCGCGCATTGTTCATCGCTGGAGCCTCCACACTCAAAGATATGAACGTTATCTCGTTCATTTATGAACGAAATCGTTCATATCTTTGACTGATGTCAGCCAGTGTGTAGGGCCTACTAGTTACCATGGTTTTCTTTTTTTACATATTTTGCTACTTTCTTTGTACTGTATTTTGATGATGATTTTTCATTACCTCTAGTTTAACTTAAATTTAAATGTTTTATTTTCCTTTACTACCTAGAATAGTTTCTTATTTAACCCAATAGGTGTCTTTTATTGTCTGGGGATTGTTATGTGATGTGGGGCCTAATTCATGTTTGTACACAATGGGGGTCATTCCGAGTTCGCTCGCTAGCAGTTTTTAGCAGCCGTGCAAACGCTATGC
Source organism: Pseudophryne corroboree (assembly GCF_028390025.1). Taxonomy (NCBI): domain Eukaryota; kingdom Metazoa; phylum Chordata; class Amphibia; order Anura; family Myobatrachidae; genus Pseudophryne; species Pseudophryne corroboree. The sequence goes on from NC_086450.1 coordinate 115,498,431, forward strand.
CGCCGCCCACTGGGAGTGTATTTTAGCTTAGCAGAAGTGCGAACGGTTGTATCGCAAAGCGGCTACAAAACATTTTTGTGTAGTTTCAGAGTAGCTCAAACCCTACTCAACGCTTGCAATCACTTCAGACTATTCAGTTCCGGATTTGACGTCACAAACCCACCCAGCGTTCGCCCAGCCACGTCTGCGATTTTCCTGGCACGCATGCGTTTTTCCACACACTCCCTGAAAACGGTCAGTTGCCACCCAGAAACGCCCACTTCATGTCAATCACTCTGCGGAAAGCAGTGCGACTGAAATGCATCGCTAGACCCTGTGCAAAACTACATCGGCAGTTCTGCGCCGCATACACATGTGCAGAACTGCCGTTTTTTTAGCCTGATCGCTGCGCTGCAAACAAATGCAGCTAGCGATCAACTCGGAATGACCCCCATTGAGCGATGTTCACACAACAGAGCGATTATCAGCAGACTGCATTTGCTGTGATCACGTTGTTCAGGTATCAAGATGGAGAAGTGATTCGACCGCAAGTGACTGTATGGAGGTGTTAATGGGGAGTGGTTGCATTTGCAAGTGACTGTATGGAAGTGTTAATGGGGAGTGGTTGCATTTGCTGTGATCAGTGATTTGACGGCAAGTGACTGTATGGAGGTGTTAATGGGGAGTGGTTGGAAAAACGCAGGTGTGTCTAGGCCATTTTCGGGTGTGTATCTACCTGTGTGCTGGCAGACAGAATGGCAAACATAACTGTCAGGGGGAGGTTAGGGTTAGGCTCTGAGGGGAGGATCAGGGTTAGGCTACGGGAGGGGAGGTTAGGGTTAGGGAGAGAGTAAGGGGTAGGGTTAGGTTACTTCCGAAGAAGCGGCAGGATTCTGATCGTAGGGATGCCGTTGTCGGTATTCTCACCATCAGCATCCAGACTGTCGGGATCCCGTACCCAACCCACTGTGAATGTGTATGCAATAGCTGTAAGGGGAGGATCAGGGTTAGGCTGCGGGAGGGGAGGGTTAAGGTTAGGCTGCAGAAAGGGAGGATCAGGGTTAGGCTGCGGGAGGGGAGGGTTAAGGTTAGGCTGCAGAAAGGGAGGATCAGGGTTAGGCTGCGGGAGGGGACAGTTAGGATTAGGGAGAGAGTAAGGGGTAGGGTTAGGTTACTTCCAAAGAAGCGGCAGGATTCTGATCGTAGAGATGCCACTGTCAGTATTCTCACCGTCGGCATCCAGACTGTCGGGATCCTGTACCCAGTCCTCTGTGAATGTGTATACAATTGCAAATGAGTTTGCGATGGCTCCAGTGGGCATCACGTTTCATTTCTGGGCGGCAGCTTCACTTGCTAACATTAGCAGCTCCATACCCTAGAAAATTGCAAATTCAATTGCATTAGCTTCTAAACATGAATTAGGCCCCTGGTACGCACAGCATGAATTTAATTTTTTAAAACACAATGTATTTTGGTATTTGTGCTTTTATTTGAGAGTTCACTTTCCCAGTATACAAGCTTCTATAATTTTCTGGGCTGATTAAAGTTTTTCTATCTGAAATTTATCGTTTTTGCTGCATTTTTACTAAATGTTTTATTGAAACTAAAGTCAAATGTTATTTTTCCCCCCTTAATTCTTATTCAAATGCACATTAGATGTAATATGTGTTCTATTAGATGCTACAAAGTCCAGCACAGCGCACTCTCTAGATTATTTTCTGCCACTTGCAAACATCTTTTAAAATAGGTCAGCCTTTGTTTTATTGTCTAATATTATATCTAATTTTATACCTGGTTGGTAAAACCTTAGTCACGTGGAGGCTGCATTATTCTTTTCTACTTTTTCAATTTTGTAACAATGTTTGAATATCAGGATGATTGCTTATGCTGGGGGGCTTATAGCAAACCCCAGTCACTATTTTACTAGGGCTTATACATCTACTCAGGAAGACTTGAATTGTTGTAACCTTTACAGATATTTTCCCACTGGGCAGGTTTTAAACAGGTTTATACATAATTATAAGGCCATTCCCCTCTCCTAGCTAACCTACACTTCCCAACCATGCTATGTCCATTCCTAATCCACGGCCTGGACAAATCTCTGTTATTCCCACTATAACATAATTCTCTCCTAATATAATGACTTCTATTTCACCTATTTCATGTGGGAGAGTCCTCCTAGCAATAGCATTTCTACAGTATTTCAGATTTTTAGTGACACCTTTAATTTTACACACCTTATTATTGCCTTTTCTAAACCTGGAGCGTCACTATGCTTTGTGACACCCGGTGAGGTGGTAATACCCCATGCGCGCTATAACAAAAAGGGGGATGGTCTCTCAGGAAGGGGGCGTTACCTCATGGGAAGGGGCGTGGCATCACGTCCTGTCCCCATTTTCATCACCCTAGGGGTTCTGGAGATATCAGGCTGATCCCGGAGACTGTCTGTCTGCAATGCTGGTTCCTACACTGTGACAGGAGACAAGACTTGGCCCAAGCGCTCCATTAATGTTACAGTACAGCACCCGGCTCCTGTCACTGAGGAGGAGCCGGCATTTTGGTGTCACCTCTTGGCGGGTGACGCACCCCCGTCATGACGCCACTGTTCTAAAGACTTTTGCACTCCTTGTTTTCCCTAGACTAAGCCTTGTTGCAGACTACAATTTGTTTGCACACTTTCTCTATCTTCATCCTCCCAGCCAGTACCTACTGTACATAAATCTTCTCCTATACAACTAACACTCTTCAACCCAACCCCCCTTTCTGCACAGTTTTACCAGTGTCGGATTAACTACAGGACAAGCAGGGCAGTTTCCCAGGAGTCCACTGTGTCATATGTGAGCTGTTGTTTTCGTGTAGTATGATGTGAACTGGGGGCACTACAGTGTGCGAAACACCTTTGTGGTGCTGGGAGAATTGACACATTATACTTTTAAATAAAATCACCAAGCTATCTTTTTGAGAATTTTGTTGGTCGGGGCCCCCACAAATAAGTTGTCCTGGGACTTCAACAAATTTGAATAACGCCCTGCAGTAGTACCTGTAGCCCAGCAAAAAAATAAAGAATGACACAGTTCTCCCAAACCCTACAACCCTCCATCCTACACCCAGGGCTTCCAAGAGAAAACCTGGGCCTGGTACAACAACTTTCTGGCCTCCCCCCCTGGAGGGGGTGTGACCACAGTATACTGGGGGGCATGTCTAGCTCATGATACACCCACTCACAGGAGCATGGCATGCCTTTAAGCCAGGGCAGTAGAGAGCCTGGCTGGGCCCAGGTACAGTACTTTTCAGGGGGTATGGCCTAATAATAGGAGGCATGACCATGCAACCTTAGAAAAAAATACAGATTTTTTTACATTTTTACTTTAAGCACTTCCCTGGCCACACAGCAGCCCAGCACATAGCAGCCTGTGCTGGGCTGAGAAGAAAAGCTGCAGCTGCTGCTTTTAGGTACGGTGGGGGAGACCTGGGCCCGCACTGGGCCCCACCATCAGACATGGGCCCAGGTAATTTGTACCTCCCCCCACCCCCTCTCTCGGCGCCACTGCCTACACCAACATTTCAGCTACGTAATAAAGATGTGTGGTTTTTGAGGTGTAATACTGCAATAAATATGACTTTGGAGATCCTTGCTTTAAGGTGGCAGCCCACTTCTATTATCTTTACAGTATTATTGTTATTTTCCAGGATTTTGATGATGAAAATGTGGAGCCCGCTCCAGTTGCCAGAATTTTGAAGTATAATGCTCCAGAATGGCCATATATGTTACTTGGTTCACTGGGGGCTGCTGTAAATGGCGCTGTCAACCCTTTGTATGCTCTGCTTTTCAGTCAGATTCTTGGGGTAAGAACTTTCATTTGTGTATGCTAGAACCACTCTGTCGCCAATAATACTTTCCTACTGGCTTACTAACTTAATGTAGGCAACGTGTCAGAAGAAGAAAACAGTATACCAGCGCTGGCTGAGAATAATAAGACGGTTTGCTTAAATAAAAATATATAACAGATTTATTGTTACATTTAAAAACACAGGAATCGATTCCTATTACCCATAAATATGGCACTTGCAGATAATATTATCTCTCTGGATAAAAGATGGTTTTTCAACTCCCCTTAATTGTTCTGTATAAATCCTTATAGCTAGGACAGTCTCCAGAAAGCATACATCGGAACACAAAGGTAGTTACCAAATCCACAGTATGATATGATGGCATCAGCTTTAGGAAGAGTCCATTGCTAGCTGTAGAGATGGATCGGATCTTTGTTTACAAAGTGTCCTCAGTGATTGGAAGCTGGATTACACTGCTACCAGTGAAACGCGTTGAGCTTATTTATCTACCTGGATATCACTCTCATACCCATTTCTGGGACTGTCTAAACCTTGGCTCCAAATGGACACTTCCAATCACTGAGGACACTTTGCTAACAAAGATCCGATCCATCTCTACAGCTAGCAATGGACTCTTCCTAAAGCTGATGCCATCATATCATACTGTGGATTCGGTAACTACCTTTGTGTTCCGGTGTATGCTATCTGGACACTGTCCTAGCTATAAGGATTTATACAGAACAATTAAGGGGAGTTGAAAAACCATCTTTTATCCGGTGAGATAATATTATCTGCAAGTGCCATATTTATGGGTAATAGTAATCGATTCCTGTGTTTTTAAATGTAACAATAAATCTGTTATATATTTTTATTTAAGCAAACCGTCTTATTATTCTCAGCCAGCGCTGGTATACTGTTTTTCTTTTCTTTATTATTGGAGGACTTGACCATCCTCCTACCAGCTGCTGTTGACTGCGCACTTACGTATTTCTTTCATTCTTTACACAAAGTGTCAGAAGAAAGCTGTACTATATTTACTTATAACTCGGACATTACACTATAATCCTCCCTGTGCCTTATATACAGCTGCACTGGCGAGAGAAGCAGCAGGCTGACATGCCTGGCCAGGTTTTTTTTTTGAGGATTCTCTGAGACTTATATGTAGTTTCAGTTATATGCCAGAAATGTCTTTAGGTTTTTTATAGGTATTTCAGTTTTCCAACAATAACCAATATCTGGAACCCCTAACTATAACTGGCATCCGGATGATAGGTCGACAGTATCTAGGTCGACACCACATAGTCGACATGCATTAGGTTAACAGGTACAAAAGATCGACAGATGAAATGTCGATATGCATTAAGGTCAAAAGGTTCAAAAGGTCAACATGACAATTTGTCAAAACACAAATTGGCGACACAAGTTTTTTTGGTTGTTTTTTTTACATGTTTTCCCAACTTTTGCTTGATTTACTAACCACATGGACTACGATTGGGAATAGAAACCTGCGGCGAGCACAGCGGTAACGGAGAGAGGCACCTTGCTCAAAGAGTGGCGAGCTAAGCGAGCCTGCGGGGGTACATGTTTCCACTGACTGTGGTCACATATGATGAAACATATAAAATGACACTCAAAAAAAACCAAAAAAAAAACACCTTGTGTTGACCATTTCTGTGACGACCATTGTCATGTCGACCTTTTGTACCTGTCAAACTTACCCACCCAATGGTTGTTGGGGGGGCGGGTGTATGACCCTTAAAGTTTATACATTGGCTAAACCATAGCAACCGATCAAGCATTTTTCTTGTATTGACAATATTGCTGTACACAAGATAACTAATTGCTAATTGGTTTCTATGGTTTTAGTGCAGATTTAGTACACAGCAAATATCAAGTGTAAATGTTATTGAAAGCAATAAGCAATATTAGCAAAAACATAAAAAGTAGTCTCAGCTGTTCATAAAAGTGTTTTTCATGGGCATAGTTATAGTGGGTGCAGGTGGTGCCAATTGCTGTGGGGCCCAGAGCCTCAGTGAGCCCCTGACCTAGGTTATATAGTTGCATAGCAATTTCCTGGATTTGCCTGCTAAACCATTGGTACTGACACATTGACCAACCTGAATGGGCTGCCGTTCCATTTTTCAGTGAAAGGTCTGTGTAGTGGATGTTATAATAGTAAGGGGGTACTGTAAAGTGGCATAATTTGCACTAAGCACTGTAATGTGGCATACTCTGAACTGTAGGACACTATAATGTTACATAATATAAATTGGGGCATAATAAAGTGGAGACAGCAAAGTGGGGCATTAATGTGAACTGGGGACACTGTGTGTGTTAAATGCGCATTGTGGGAACTGTGCGGCAAAATGTGTATTGGAAGCCCTACAATGTGACATAACGTGCACTAGGGCACTACTACATATGGTTGCTAAAATTAACTAGCTCACTACTATGAGGCACAACATTAACTAAGGCACTACTATGGCTAAGAAAATAAACTAGGGCACTATTATGGGGCATAAAATGAACAAAAAAATTGCTTACAATGTTTGCTTTTATTTATCATCATATTTCTATGTTCTTGAATGACTATGATTTTCACTTCCTATTTCCCCATCGCTACCAATCATTAGCTCAGTATGTACCTCCAGCTAATATTTGTTCCTTGTCCTACAGACCTTCTCCCTACCCGATGAGCAAGAGCAGAGAGATCAAATCAATGGCATCTGTGTACTTTTCGTTGTTATTGGAGCCATATCTTTCCTGACACAATTCTTACAGGTAGTTATCATTCAAATTATGGACGCAGAGCAGTTATAGATCATTCTCTGAGCTGTTGTTCTGATTCTCTCCAGGGATATACATTTGCAAAGTCTGGAGAGCTGCTCACCAGGAGGTTGCGTAAGATCGGATTTCAATCCATGATGGGTCAGGAGGTCGGATGGTTCGATGACCCAAAAAATAGCCCTGGAGCTCTAACAACACGTCTTGCAACTGATGCATCACAAGTGCAAGGGGTAAGAAGGCTAGCATATAACTAAAGTATAGAAGGGTCTATTAATGAAGCAATGAAAAGTGTGGAGAAGTGAGCCATTGGAGAAGTTATCCATGGCAACCAATCTGCATTGAAGTAACATTTAGAATTTGCATACTATACAACTGTACGGAGCAGCTGATTGGTTGCAATGGGCAACTTCTCCACAGGCTCACTTCTCCACTCTTTTCACTGCTTCATGAACAGACTCCCTTGTGAGATAAATTACTGTGAACATTAAATGGGATATTTATCAAATCTTGTAAAGAGGACAAGTGGAGGTGTTGTCCATTGCAACCAATCATATTGTAGCTATCATTTGTCTAGCACATTCTATAAAATGATAGCTATAATTTGATTTGTTGATATGGGCAACACCTCCTCTTCTTTAGAAGGTTTGATAATTATCCCTCTAAGTGGGAGAGAAACTTACAGAGAGCAGAAATTTGAGCCATTTTATAAACTATGAGAAACTTAACCAGTGGAAAAACAAACCACACTGTATATGATCACTGAACGTCTGGATCTTTGCCATGTGCTCTGGCTATGGTGCCGCATGAACGTGGTTGGCAGATTATCACACATAGAAAATGATGGTGGTAACTGGCCCACTACATTTATAACAAAACACAAATAGAATCCAGATATAAAATGTAATTTGTTTTCTTGCTATTAATAATACATTTGGACAAATTGCACTCTGAACAGTCTATGGGTCAATTCATTTGAGTGCAAAGGAGACAAGTTGCTGTTGCAAAAACTTAGAAACAGCAGCGGAAATGCCCCACTTGCGTCCCAATCTTGCCATGGTCTCATGGATTTTTGTGTGCATTCTATGATGCTACGAACACAAATCCACAAGTCCAGTGGTACAATAAGGGTGACATACAGTTAGGTCCATATATATTTGGACACTGACACAATTTTTATCATTTTGAATTTGTAAGCCACCACAATGGATTTGAAATTAAACACTGGAGATGCAACTGAAGTGCAGATTTTCAGCAGTAATTTAAGGGTTTAAACAAATTTATTTTAAGTAAACTGTAGGAATTGTAACCATGTTTATACACAGATGCCTATTTTCGGGGGCTTAAATGTAATTGAACAAATTAACATAATCAAAAATAAAATGTTAATTTTTAATTCTTTGTCAAGAATACTTTGCTGGAAATGATAATGGCAAAGTCTGGACACTATGGACATCACCAAAAGATGGGTTTCCTCCTTAGTTATGCTTTGTCAGACCTTTACTGCAGAAGTCTTCAGTTGTTTCTGGGTCTTTCTGCCTTTAATTTTGTCTTCAGCAAGTTAAATGCATGCTCGGTCAGGTTGAGATCAGGTGATTGACTTGGCTAATGCTGAACATTCCACTCCTTTGCCTTAATAAACTCCTGGGTTGCTTTCGCAGTATGTTTTAGGTCATTTTCCATCTGTAATGTGGACGGAGAACCGTCCAATCAGCTTTGCGGAATATAGCTGAATCTGAGCATACAGTATATCCCTATACACTTCAGAATTCATCTGTCTGCTTCTGTCTTCTGTCACATCATCAATAAACACTAGTGACCCTGTGACACTGGAAGCCATGCAGGAACATGCCATCACACTACCTCTACAGTGTTTTACAAATGATGTGGCATGCTTTGGATCATGAGCCATTTCAAGCCTTCCTCATACTTTCTTCTTCCCATCATCCTGGTACAGGTTGATCTTAGTTTCATCTGTCTAGAGAATGCTGTTCCAGAATTGGCCTTGCTTTTTTATGTGTTTTTTTTTTTTTTTTGCAAAGCCTATTCATGAGGCTTATGAATGGTTTGCACCTTGTGGCGATCCCTCTGTATTTTCTCTCATGAAGTCTTTTCTATATAGTAGACTTAGATAATGATATGCCTGCCTCCTGGAGAGTGTTCTTGGCTGGATGTTGTGGAGGGTTTTCTTTATTATGGAAAGGATCCTGCAATCATCCACCACTGTTGTCTTCAGAGGACACCGGAGTATTCATTTTTTTCTCTGAATGTACCAAACTGTTGATTTCGTCATTTCTAAGGTTCCTACTATCTCTTTTTTTTTTTTTAAAGTTAGGGTTTTTATTGAGATTGATCAATAACCAAAACAATATCGAAGTTGTACAGGTCAAGATATTGAACATGCATATAAAAGATTTTACAGGCTGCATTAGAGTGGAATATACAGTTCCATGACAATACAGGCTATCAAGTAATAGCAGTATGTACCCTGTGTAAATTCAAGCATGTACATGATCAGTCTCATTTTATTTTTCATTTATAGTATAGGACCTATACCAAAACAGAGAAAAAACGTATTAAAAGTAAAAAACAAAAAAGAGAAAGAAGAAGAAATAAAAAACAGGAAAGAGTAAGAAAAAGTACAAGAGTAAATGCAAAGACAATAGAAGAGGGAATGGCAGAGGTGTTAGAGGTATTAGCAGAGTCCGGGTATTAATAAAGAACGCGCGAGGTACCATGGGGACCAAATGTTGTGGAATTGGGCCACAGTGTTATTCCTCAGACTGGTAATATATTCCATATTGGCTATATAATTAATCCTAGCCATCAGTAATGCCTTGGAGGGTGGTTTATGGTCCTTCCAACATTTAGCAATCAGAGATTTGGCCGCCATGCAGATTTGCATAGCAAGATTATCTTGGATTTTGGGTAGTGACGATATGGGGGCATGAAGTAAAGCGATTTCAGGAGAGAGATCCACGTTATGTCCGCAAGTTTGGGCGATGAGCGCTCCAACTGTGTTCCAGAGGGGGGCGAATAGAGGGGCAGGTCCACCATACATGGAAAAAGGTGCCCTCCTCTCCACAAAGTCTCCAGCATAAATTCGAGGTTGCGGGGAAAATGGAATGAAGTCTGGAGGGGACTAAATACCATCTGGTATAAACTTTGTAACATGTCTCCCTAATTGCCACACTAATAGAAGCTTTAGCAGTGCGCAATCTAATTTCTTCCCATTGATCATCTTCCAACGGATGGGAGAGATCTGATTCCCAGGCTAGTTCATGGGGTTAACGGGCAGGAGGATCTGGAGTCAAAATAGAGTTGTATATTGTTGAGATATTCCCCTTTTTGCCAATCGGAAGTATACACATATGTTCAAAGGAGGTGGGTGATCTCAAAGGGGTAGTTTTAAGCTGAGATTTATGAAAGCTATTAATTTGAATGTAATGGTAATGACACGAGGATGGAATACCGAGGCGCTCTTGAAAATCTCCAAAAGAGGTCGGTGCTGCGTGGCCTTTAACATGGATAAATCTCGTGACACCCTGAGATTGCCATGGGGCTGCTATATTTCGTTCGCTGCCTGGGGGGAAGGCAGGGTGACCCCAGATAGGTGACAGAGGTGAGGGGTATGAAGAAAGATTATAAGTGGTGCGGAGTTTGTCCCACAATCCAAGAGTGAATTTAATTGTGGGGACTGAATAGGCCGAGGCTGGTCTGCAGGACCTGGGGAGCCACAAAAGAGAGTCGAGGGGAATACCCTGATATATTGAGTTCTCAATATCGACCCATTTTCTAATCCCTCGGGGGGAATGCCAGGACACTACGTGGTTAAGGTGACAGGCGTTAAAATAAGCCTGAAGATTAGGATATCCCAAGCCGCCAGAAGTTGTACTCTTGGTCAACAAGGTTCGTCTTAATCGAGATTTACGATGAGCCCAAATAAATTTGTTGCACAGGGTCTGCAGGGAAGCCAAAGTCTTTCGGGGCACCATTATCGGAATGGTCTGGAACAGATAAAGAATACGGGGAAGGAAATTCATTTTTAGGGCGTTAATCCGTCCAATCCATGAAATGTATAACCGATCCCATTTATCTAGGTCTTGAGTGAGAGTTTTAATTATAGGAACATAATTAGCCTGATAGAGGCTAGAGTAGGATTTAGTGATAAATATGCCAAGGTATTTGATAGCAGAGGGTCTCCAGAGAAAGGGGAAAGAGGAGGTTAAAATCAAATTAGTATGGGATGAAACATTAAACGCGAGGGCCTCAGATTTGGTATGATTTATTTTATAACCAGAGAGGGAACCATACAAAAGTAGTTCTTTCTGTAAATTAGGAAGAGAGATCAGAGGGTTAGAAAGAGTCAAGAGGACGTCATCCGCAAACAGAGATATTTTATACGAGCTCTGTCCCACAGTAACACCCCTAATATCAGCGTTGAGCCTAATACGGGCTGCGAGAGGTTCAATACATAAAGCAAAAAGTAGGGGTGAGAGAGGGCAGCCCTGTCGAGTGCCATTCTTTAAACTAAACCGAGGTGAGCTTAATCCATTAGTCAGGACCGTAGATGAGGGGTTAGAATAGAGGGCCGCTATTGCAGTGATGAAATGACCATGGAGGCCAAACGTAGATAATGTAGAAAACAAAAAAGGCCAAGAGATGCGATCAAACGCCTTTTCGGCATCAAACGCCAAGGCAATCGCTGGTGTTTTCGTCGAGTTTATATGATGAATTAAGTTAACAATACGTCTGGTGTTGTCCGAGGCCTGGCGGCCGGGAATAAATCCCACTTGATCAGGGTCAATTAATGACGGCAACACAGCATTTAGGCGAGACGCCAGTACTTTGGCAAAAAGCTTGAGATCAGTATTTATCAAAGAGATGGGTCTATAATTTGAGCAATACGAGGGATCCTTTCCAGGTTTCAGGATTACTATAATGCGGGAGTTCGTGGAGTCAGTGTGAAAAGGAGTGCCCTGCATTATTTTGTTAAACAAAATGACCATATGAGGAATGAGCTGAGGGGCGAAAGTTTTGTAGTATATCATCGGGTAGCCATCCGGGCCTGGGGCCTTAGAAGGTTTCTGGGTTTTTAGTGCAGCTTCAATTTCTTCAGCAGAAATATTAGCATTGAGAGCAGAGTTAGTTGCCTCGTCTAAACGAGGAAGAGCGCACGAATCTAGATAATGTTGAGCCTGGTCGGCATGTGTCAAGGGGTCGGACGGGGGGTCAAGGTTATAGAGTGCTCTATAATAATCAGAAAAGATACCATTAATTTTCTTGGGGTCATAGGTAACGTTGCCTGAGGGTTCTTTAATAATATGGATGCATTGGTTAGCCTTCTTGGCACGTAAGCGATTAGCCAACAAAGTATGAGCCTTGTTGCTTTTGTCGTAAAACGATTGATTAGCCCATCGAAGTGAGCGCTCAATATTTTCCGCCAAAAGAGATTGTAGAATATCACGAGCCTTAGAAAGTTCGGCTAGTGTTTTCTTAGAGTGTGTGCGTTTGTGTTCCCGATCTAGCGTTGCAATGGTGTCTGTTAACAGAGCAATTTGAGTTTCCTGGCTTCTCTTACGGCGGGACGCAAATTGAATAATGGATCCTCGAACCACCGCCTTATGGGCTTCCCATATCGTAGCTATACTGCAGTCGTCTTCTACATTAATGTCAAAATATTCCTGAAGCTTAGTTTTAATTAAGTCCTGAAACTTAGGGATCTTCAATAGGGTTTCGTTAAGTCTCCATGTCGGTCTACCGTCAGGGTTATCAAATATGTCAAATGTCGCAGCTAAAGCCGCGTGGTCAGTCCAAGTAAGTGGGACTATCGAGGAAGCGCGTGCCGTCCGGGAGAGAGGTGCACAGCTCAAGAACATATCAATGCGGGAGTACACATCATGCGGATTGGAATAAAAAGTGTAGTCCCTGGTGGTCGGATTAAGAAAACGCCATACATCGAACAAACCAGCCTCGGCCATACCCCTGTGTAGTACTGAAGAGTTTGGGGTTCGGCCACTACGTAAGGGACCGGATCTATCCATGTACGTGAGAGCCATATTGAAGTCTCCACCGACAAGTGTCTTACCTCGTCTATATGAATAAAGGTCGTGGAAAAACTTGCGGAAGAATTTAGATTGGGCCGTGTTTGGAGAGTACAGATTAGCCAAAGTAACCTCCTCGTGTCCAATTTTTCCTCTCACCATTACATAACGACCTTCAGTGTCGCATATACAGTCTAGGAACTGGAAAGGAACGGATCCTCTAACTAAGATCGCTACCCCATTTCTTTTTGCAGCATTATTGGAGTACCATGCCATGGGAAATTGTTTAGATGTCAGGGAGGGATGGGAGGCCGATTTTAAGTGTGTCTCCTGTAAAAAAATCACGTCGCCTTTTAAAGTTTTAAGAGACCTGTGGAGATGAGAGCGTTTCTGGGGGGTGTTCAGCCCCTTAACATTGATGGACAGGCACGTTAGCGGCATAATTGAAGAACGAAGAAGCTACTGGAAACCGATAGGGCCCCGGACTCTGCTAAAGTGAATGAGAGTGAGGGGAGGGAGAGAGAGAGAAGAGTAAAAATAATAATTTACAATTCAACACACAAACAACATTATAAAATAAATGGATATATCAAACTGTGAATGCAGATACGTCAACTTACACTCAAACTGAAGCAAGAATCTAGAAAGGGAGGAGAGTGATAATAAACAAAATGAGAAAAGCAGACGTAGTATCCAAAAGGCAGGATACCGGACTGCTAAGATAGAGCTCTAAAAAAAAGAAAAGGGAAGAGCTCACTGGTGGGACACAAATACAATGGAACAGATGAGGGTGTGGACCCAATATTATTGGTAATATCTCTAATCCCTAGATACTGGGGGAGGAAGTGTCAAGCCAAGGCGCTGACACCCCCCACCCAAAACTAATCTGTAATAAAGAGGGCGGACCTTCGATCAGATAGCAAACAGTATCAAAAAAGTAACATTAATAGATCAAATGGCAAAGTCGCAGAGCAGATCGATAGCCAGAGGCAGGCCCCACGGTGTCGGAGTAGGGATCTATTCCCATGTCCCATCCATAGGGCAGTGCCTCCGAGCCACCGACCAGAACAGCGAGATAAAAACATAGCGATACAAAGAGTACATATATCTGAGGAAAAAAAATAATTAAAACAAAAGTAAAATAAAAAACGGTTCGAAGATAAGGTAAATGGGCATTCGTATATGAAACAGTATCTATTATAAAGTCAACAGAACATCTGAGCAAGAGTGAGAACAAAATTATTTAAACTAAACGTTGGTAAAAGTTAAATTTTAAACATGGGGAGCTTCACATCTGAGATGTAGCATCGGGGGACAGGTGAAGTTTTCGAAGCAGCTTGTCCCCGTCCTCAGGAGAGCGAATGATATGAACTTTGCCATTAATTTCCACAATGAGGCGAAAAGGAAAACCCCAGCGGTATTTGTAACCATTATTGCGCAGTGTAGAGGTAACAGAGCGCAGGTCACGCCGTTTAGCAATGGTCACTGGTGACAAGTCTTGGTAGATCTGAATCCGGGAATCTTCGAACAGAATGGAAGTCGAATTTCTGCATGCCATTGTAATACTGTTCTTAATCTTGAAAGACAAAAACCGGAGGATAACATCGCGGGGAGGATCAGAGTCCTTTGGTTTAGGCCTCAGGGCACGATGAGCTCTCTCTATCAAGATAGCAGATTCCGAGAGCGACGGGACCAAGTAAAGAAACAGACGTTTGAGGTAAGGTTCCAATTCGGAGGCCGACACAGATTCAGGTACATTGCGAATGCGTAAATTATTCCGCCTCTCGCGATTTTCGATATCCTCAACCTTATCCTTAAGGAATTCCAATTCGCCGGATAGGTAGCTCATGTCCTCACCCACTTGTTTGCGGAAATCCTGTTGTTTTTCCATTTGTGATTCCAGTGAGCTGGTGCGGGAATCCAGAGCCGCCAGGTCGGATTTCAATTCACCAATCGCTGACTGGAGAGCGGAGGTAAAAGAACTCTTAAGGTCCAAAATCATATTCTGGAGGGATTGAATATCCGCTTTGGTTGAGGGTGACTCCGTCGGATCCATGGTAGGGGTGGACAGCCGAGAGGACGGGGATGGAATTTCAGCTGGCTTTTCCCGGCGTGAGAAGTGTTGTGCAATATCTTGTGAAGTTCCCGTTTTTTTTGCTCGGGTGTTCGCTCTGCTCATAGTATCTGATGAGATAGAAGTGCCCGTTTAGGAAGTGATTACAAGAAAGATCCACCAAAATGTTGCGGGCTCATCAGATGATTTGGGTGGGGGGAAGTCAGGCACTTGTGTGTTTACATCATTCAAGGGGTCAGGGCCCCAATAATCTGTTAAAACAGTGACAGGGATCCACAGGAGAGCGTCCCGGAGTAGGTGAATTGTAGTATAACAAACACCAGCAGGGGGCTCTGAGAGTCAGGTTCTGCAGGGTGCACTGTATATACAGTAAAAAGAGGAGTGAAATAAGAATGTACAGTATAGTGCTGTGCTTGCAGGTAGTTATTTGCGCAGAGCAGATGTGCTAGAGTTATTCCCTGCTGAAATAGAGAGCTGTTTCCTTTACAAGCACAAAAGGGACAGCACAGTATAGGGAAGCTGCTTTGCCTCCTCCAAGATGGCCGCCGTCAGTAAAATTTAGTATGTCCCTTCAGTGGATTATTTTATAATATTCGTTGGCAGGGGTAGGGACCAGCCGTCACCCCCACTGTCTTCAGTAAGACCCCCCTGGTGTGTGTGTGCGTCGGGCGGGCCGCTCGTATAAGCGCAGCGCTCGCGCTGCACTCACTGCCTCACCCAAGATGGCCGCCGCCACCGGACCTCCGCCGCTCGGTTCAGCGCAGTACCCGCAGCTCCAGGGGCTCTTCTCGCCGCTTCCACTGCTCGGTGGGGACCCCCACGTAGTAGAGGTGCAGTGGGGCAAGCCGTGCAGCGGCTCGTGACGGCCGGTTTTCGTCCGATCTCGGGCGGGGGGAGGGTTCCAAATCAAGGCCCCGGCTGCAGCACGAGGGGAAGGCCGCAACCTGCAAGCACAGGACAAGCCTGTGCTCCGGCTCCGCAGCTCACCCCCAATTTACACAAAGCAGCAAGGGCTGCAATAGGAAGCTGCAGGAGGGGGACAAACAAGGGCAGGACAGCCAAAAGGGGGTAAAAGGGTTTAATCTGGCAGGAGCTCCCCTGGGACACGTCTTTCCAGTCAGGACACTAGCCACGCCCCCAGGTTCCTACTATCTCTTATGCATTTTTTTTGCTTTTGCAGCCTAAGGATGGCCTGTTTCACTTGCATTGAGAGTTCCTTTGACTGCATGTTATGGGTTCACAGCAAAAGCTTCCAAATGCTGCACTTGGATTTAACTCCAGATCTGTGCTAGACCAAACTTGAAGGAATAGCCCAGACCTGTCCATGAAACAGCTTTTGAATCAATTGTCCAATTACTTTTAGTGTCTTGAAAAAGAGAGGGCTACATATTAAACAGCTGCAATTCCTAAACACTTCCTCCAATTTGGAAGTGAGTACCTTTAAATTAAAAAATATAGTCTGCACTTTAATACCATATTCATTATATAGCTATAACTTGAATATGTTTTGGCAAACAGCTAAAATAACAAACCTTGTGTCAGTTTACAAATATATACAGTATGGACCTAAATGAATATATAGCCGCACTTACTCGCTGGTCTGACATAGTCACTGTAACTGAACGCGAGTGCATCAGCCATATACTGTATCAGCAGTAGTACTGTAACTGCTTGTTTGCATGCAGCAATAGACGCACACTCAGCTGTTGATAGAAGAACCAGTCCTTTTTATGCCATAACATATGTAAAGTGTTGACAGTATCACTCCTGGAGCCCACCGTTTATTTGTAAGGCGTGCTAAGGTATCATTGCGTCTCTGCCACACTTCATTGCCGAAATTGCAAATTCCATGAGAATGGCACATTTGTAAGGCATATGATGGAAATAAAAATGTATCTAAAAAAAAAGTCGTTCTTAAACCGCAAGCATAATTTACGTTACATTGGAAACTTCATACATGTACCGACACCTGGTGGACGAACACGAGTATTGCACTCCCCGGATAATCAATTCTTTACACTGTGACTGCATAAACCACCCTGTGACAGAAAACGCCACCCTGCGGGCAGGCACAGGCTTGCATAATGCAACAGGTTTTTTCCACTACACGCCATACGGAGGTAAGATGAAAGTGGCTAAACATATCCAAAATATGACCATACCTTACACAAGACACTGCTAAAACTCTAATCCACGCTCTCATTATCTCCCGCATTGATTATTGCAATAGTCTCCTAACTGGTCTTCCCAAAACGAGACTCTCACCACTACAATCCATTCTGAGTGCAGCGACGAGGCTAATCTTCCTCGCTAGACGTTCATCGTCTGCAGATCCACTCTGTCAGTCTCTCCATTGGTTACCTGTATTCTACAGCATTCAATATAAAATACTTTTACTCACACACAAGGCTATTAACCAAACTACACCAACGTACATCACTTTGCTTATCTCAAAATATCTCCCAACCCGACCTCTTCGCTCTTCACAAGACCTGCGTCTCTCATCCACACTCATTACTTGCTCCCACTCACAATTGTAGGACTTTCATCAGGCTGCACCCACTCTGTGGAATGCCTTACCATGCTAATAAGACTGTCCTCCAGTCTCCAAACCTTCAAGCGTTCCCTGAAAACTCACCTCTTTAGGCAAGCATATCAAATTCCAGAACCGCCCACATAACTTTCATAAACCTTCCTATCAAATTGCATCCACTCTGTACAGTCCACACATATCCTCACATGTCTTCTCATTCTTCACTTTCCCTTCCTCTCGAACCCGGTTCATCATTGCTGTATGACCATATCATACAGCCCACCAAGAACCTTTGCAATCTGGCGAACAACTATTCAATAGATAGCACCTATCCTTGTGTATACATGCCTATTTCCCTATAGATTGTAAGCTTGCGAGCAGGGCCTTCCTACCTCTATGACTGTTTGTTATCACCCAGTTTGTTATTGTTATTTCCAATTGTAAAGCGCAATGGAATTTGCCGCGCTATATAAGAAACCGTTAATAATAAATAATACATCTGTAATTGAATTGAGCACCGTTCTTGTTTGTAGAAAATAATTTTAAAATAAGCTTACAGGCCACGATACTGCGCAGTAACCCTTTTCTATAAGTATGTCAAATTACTAGTGATTAATGGCACTCATCCATAATAACAACCTCTCCAGATCCTCTGCTTGTAGAGCAGAATCTTTGTGACATTTGTGTGAATAATTGGCCTTCATGCATTTGACATTTGCATAGAGTGAATGAATACCAAGATTTCTACAGAAACTACTAGAGTGGCTTTTAAGAAAGCAGAAAAGCTATTTCATAACCAGAAGAATGTCACATTTCCAGGAATTGGCCATTGGAGAGACATATGGACAATTTATAGCTACACATTTGATTAGTAGCTTTAGATTACTAGCCTAATATGAAAAGAAATCTTGCAACATTTATAAATGCATATGTTACATTTCCAACCCAATTACGGGAGTTTAACCCTTTATGACCTTCAGCAGTGGTTCCCAACCGCGGTCCTCAAGTACACCCAACAGTTCATATTTTCCAGGTCTCCTCACAGGATTGAAATTGAAATAATTAGCTCCACCTGTGGGTCTTTTAAAATGTGTCAGTGAGTAATGAATACACCTGTTCAACTGCTTGGTGACCTGGAAAACATGAACTGTTGAGGACCAAGGTTGGGAACCACTGACCTACAGCATCAGTATGAGTGTTAGCTCAATATGCTGTACCCATATTCCCGTGTAATGTGAACTTTATAGGGGATATTCTGTTATAGAGGAAGTAGAACAGAATTTTGTGTTACATATATAATTTATTATTATTATGCAACCTACTCACCATCACCCCCTCATAAAAGGAAAATACAGTGTACACACACACATATATTTACATGTGTTAGATTCTTTTTATTATTATTATTATTATTATTATTATTATTATTATTATTATTATTATTTTATTAAAATTTAATATGTGCATGGGTTTTGATTTGAGATATTTTTGCCCTTCGAGTACAGGGATTATATTGAGCCAATTTCACGTGGGTTGGGAGGTGTGGTGCTTATATTGAGCCAAAGGGAGGTGTGTTGGGAGGTGTGGCTGTCACACACATGACACATCACCCATCTGAGAACCTCTCCAATGTGTTTCTATGTTGTATGTATATTTTCTAACAATAAATCAATCTCTGTTTCAGGCTACTGGATCACAGATTGGCATGATTGTAAACTCGCTAACCAACATTGGCGTGGCTCTTATCATTGCATTTTACTTCAGCTGGAAGCTGAGCCTGGTGATCATGTGTTTCCTTCCTTTCCTGGCATTGTCAGGGGCCCTGCAAGCTAAAATGCTTACTGGATTCGCTAATCAAGATAAACATGCAATGGAATCAGCTGGAAGGGTGAATCTATTTATCTATTGTAGAAATGAATTAAGTAGCCAGTTTAAAATTCACCTGTCTCCTACACAGATAGCAGGCAACCACTTATGGATATCAAATCATGAGGCACAATAACATATCATTGTTTCCTAAGGAATCTTTGATTTCGTTTTTATGAATTTTGGTTCCGACTAGTAATCTTCTTGGGAATCATCTTATTGTTTTTCATGAAACCACTGCATAAACACAGTTACATTTTCTAAAAGGTTGAATTTTCTATTTCTGTGACTTCTAAGGTGGCATGGTTTTCACATTTGGCAAATGTATGGACAGGAGCATTACTGCTGTGCCCCCCTTGTGATGTCCCCGCCCAACCCCCCCCCCCCCCCCCCCCATCCTCCCCTTTCTTCAGCCAGGTGTTATGAAAGGTCCATGAAGTGTAAAAACATGTATTCTCCCCACAAGTTATTTTTGGTATGGGTCTACTGTTAAGTTTGTCCACAATTTTCTACTTATTCACTACTTCAGCACAACACCTAGAAGTCATCTTTCCTTTTGACTTCCCTTAGAAATATACATATATTTATATTTAAACTTGCTCAGAGTGGAACTGATCCCCATGGCATATTCCATATTTCCCTATTGTCTCCATTTTAGCGGGACAGTGCCAATTCACAGGTTGCAAAAGGGGAAGAGTTGGGGTAAAAATTGGGTGTTTCTGGTGGACTGGGTGGGGTTTGAGTGGATCAGGTCATGGTTTGGTTGGAGCAGAGGGAAGGCCTATTTTGTCCCAATTTGGTATTTTCAAATGTTTGGAGGTGTGACAGGGTGAAGTGATTGGCAGTGGCAATAAAGTACTCAAGGGCTACTAATTGTATGGCCCAGGATATTGATTGGGGAGTGGGAATAATTACATCTGAGGGGTTAACAGAGAATGATGATGACAGGGGTTTAAAAGAGAATAGGTAGATAAGGATGGTGGATGAAAGGGTTAATGATTTATGGAGGATAAGGGGTTATCGATACATGATGGAGTGGTTAGTGATGAATGAAGTGTTAATAATTGATAATGATAATAGTCACACAATTAATCTTCCAAACAACAATTTCTAGATTTCCAGTGAGGCTCTTGGGAATATCAGAACCATTGCTGGAATTGCAAAAGAAGGGAAGTTTGTTGACATGTATGAGGAGCAGCTGGAAGCCCCCTACCGGTCAGCTATCAAAAAGGCCAACGTATACGGGCTGTGTTTTGGCTTTGCTCAGTGCATTATATTTATTGCCAACTCAGTCTCATACCGATATGGAGGATATTTAGTGGAAGTAGAAGGACTACACTACAGCTTTGTGTTCAGGTACAGTATTAACTACATGCAACAAAGCATCTGTATAGTGAACCCTATAAATATTTAGTTATCACAGGATTCTGAGGTATTTGCAGTGTATTGGGAGGGCAGAGTTCATTTGTCCAGGATCCCAAAAGTCATAGGAGTCATACATAACACTTTGTAAAGTAACTGTGGTCTTAATCATAGTACTGAATGCTAAGACTAATTTACTGCCAGGCCTCATACGCGCCAGCATTGAAGCGGAACTCTACCTAAAGCCCCACTGACAATGCCTTGTACTTCATCTTTGTTTTTATGAGAGCATCAAAGGTGGATTCATGAACACATTCAGTTTCCCTGGACCATAGTGTGCTACAGTATGCAGGGCTGCTGGGATTTCCTCAGGCCCGTATACTAGGGTTATTATTGAAAGTCGTGGATGTCAACTCTTTATTTCTCGTACCCAATGAAAAATTATTTTACCAATCAGAGGTGGGATCCTAATTCTTATCTTCCAGATTAGCTTTCGTTTGCTCATGCACGGCCACTGTCTCCTTTCATTTCACATATGCAGGCATGAAGCAGACATCTGTTTCCTCTGAAGGCCACCAGCCGTCAGCCATCAATGGTGATCCCCATGATTTATACCCCTATCCAATACTGTGCGAGAGGGTGTGGCCAAGGGGACAGAGTTTAGCTATGTCCCATCAGAAGCTTTATCATGAAAGTATTCACTTCACACTAAAGGAGCTTCTTCATCAAGCGCGGGGCCCACAGACGTATTCTCTACACTCTCCCTCCAGCTCTGGTACTGTGTACATAATGAGCGTTCCCATAGAGCACCATGTAATGCAGAGCTTTAATAAGGCAATGCACTATTCACCATGCATACTGAGAGGAGCAGACTGGGACACTCTGGAGGGTGGACTGGTATTGCCACTTTTCATTTACCTCTAGCCTTTTAGTGGGCACACCCCCTGCAGAGATTGTAGTTCCACTGCAGGTCATCATAACCCTGCAAGACTGAATGCTTACAAATGTATACTCTCCTCAGTTCCAAATGGATACTTACTGCATCTGCCCCTTCGCCGCTCATGTTCTGAAGAGTAGAGGAAGAGCCATTAGAAGAGTGGTTCACTATCTTTAGGCCTTCCTCCAAATTTTGTATAGGGCCCAGCGATGCCGTGGTCATCCCTTCATTAGGATAGATATTTGACACTCTTGCGACAACGTTTCTACTAGGTAACATGTAATATATCAGCCAATGTACATACATAAGACATGCGTACTGATTATGTCTTGCAATTAACTTTAGAGTGATATCTGCAATTGTGACAAGTGGACAGGCTTTGGGGAGGGCCTCATCTTATACTCCAGATTACGCCAAAGCTAAAATATCTGCTGCACGCTTCTTTAAACTGGTGGATCGTGTTCCCAAAATTTGTGTCTATAAAGATGAAGGAGACAAATGGGTAATATACATTTTTACACTTTTGCAATGAATAGCAGAAACAATGGGTAGCATTGATTAAATGTAGCACTGGCGATTTCAGAAAAGGTGCTGTAACAAATAATTAGCAGCCAATCATTATATAATTTAAAGATAAAAATAAAGCCACTATCCCTGAGCTGAATAAGTTAGAATTAGTAATTGTGGTATTTATGCTTAGCTAACTGAGTCATCATGCATGCTGCATTGCTTGATTTGTAAAGGGGGAGGCACTTCTGCAGCATAATAGACACATAGTGGTTGACAGATATATTATGTTAAAATATACTGTAGTGTGTGTGTTTTAGTTTAAACATACACAGGGCCCAGGGCAAGGACAATGATGTCACAGTAGCTCAAATAACTGCACTCCCAGTTTTTTACTTTTATGAGATACCCTAAGGATGCTGCCACATTGACTGGGGAGAAGCTTCAGCTGCCTATAGTAGGGTAGTTAGGTATTCATTTACGTTTTAAAAGAGCTAACATGGAATGTCAGGTTAATATTGAATAATGTTTTTACCTTCATACAGTAGATCACATATGTTTCAATGTTGAGATTTAGCATTCCTTTAAGAACTCACTAATGAGTAATATTATCTTTTATCATATCCCTAGAATGACTTTAAAGGAGGCATTGAATTTATTGACTGCAAGTTCACCTACCCTACCCGTCCTGATATCCAAGTATTGAATGGTCTTAACGTTTCAGTAAAACCAGGACAAACACTTGCATTTGTGGGAAGCAGTGGATGTGGAAAGAGTACCAGTGTTCAGCTTCTCGAGAGGTTTTATGACCCAGACTTGGGCAAGGTGGTAGGTAGACTCCCTTTCACTCTGATCTTAGGCCTTAAGAATGATACAATTCATGGACTTCAATATGCATTCAGGCTGCTTTTTCATTATGTATGTTTTTTTTCTGGACTGATGTCACACTGAGTATACAAAGACAGGCAGTAGCGGAAAACGGTCCAGACATGCCTTCATTTTGCTAACACCCCCTCCCCCCATTAACGCTCCTAAATGCTGGCTACATGTAAATCAAATGGCAAATAAATTATCTCTGCAACTGCTGTAGCAAGCCCATCGCAGCACATGCGTAGTGCATCTCTGCATGTACAGTGACAAAAAAAATCACTCCACTGCGCACAACATTGACATTGCATCCTCTGAATCAGGCCCAGAGTTCTGATATGAGTGACCTTTACCATGCTTTGCACCATGTATTGCTATGCTTAATCTTACACTTTATATGAATTGCTTTGTGACAAAAGTACTAACCCAGAGTGTCACGAACACTACAATTGTATGTGGCTACCACGATGCAAATAACTTGCATAATTCAGGAAAAAGGACAGAAATCGCTATTTGTGGCGGTGTGTCTACATCACATAGAGCATCTCATGCCATATGGCACAAAAACATTAGGTGAATAAGAATACATCTGTAAGATGATGATGCGGATGCAGGCATTGTAAATAGAGATGAGCGGTTCGGATTAACTTAAATGCAAGCCCACCTAAACTTTTGATAACTGAGTCAATCTGAGCCCTGGTTTTTCCACCAGACTTCGTTTCCAAATCAAGGCAAAATGTCATCCTCTCGGCATAGGATTCTCATGGGTTTTGGATTCTATGTAAGGACGCTTCTGTGGGGACTTTGCACCATTTCACTCTGTTCTCAGACACGTTGCTTTGTGCTGTGCTGTATTCTGCTGTATAAATTGGCTGTGCTGTGTCCAGACTCATAACAAACAAATGGCTGTGCTGTAAATAGTGTATACAAGGCATGCTGCTGTGTGCTGCGCTGTACTCTTCTGTTTAAATGGACTGTGCTGTGCATTCACAAGCAGCACTACAGTGTGTATTGTCACTTGTCAGTTGCAAAAACAGTAAAAAAAAGTAAGAGTTAAAAAAATGTAAAAAAGTAGTAATGTTTATTATTATAAGTTTGCACAACCTGTGTGTGCTGTATCCCTGTGCGTTTATAATTCATCTACATAATATAATAAAAGCCCTTTGATTTGCCGCAGTGTTAGTTGGGCTGCGAATTCAAAAATAATATAATATATTGTTCTATTGTTTGTACTGTTCTGGTCCACTGTACCCCTGTTAATTTATTATTCACGCACATAATATAATAAAAGCTCTTTGAATTGCTGCAGTGTGAGTTGAGCTGTGAATTTAAAAATATATTGTTCTATTGTTTGTACTGTTCTGGCACACTGTACCCTTGTGCATGTATTATTCATGTACATAATATAATAATAAATGCCCTTTGAACTGCCACAGTGTGAGTTGAGCTGTAAAGCGAAAATAAATATATTGTCCTATTGTTTGTACTGTTATGGTGCACTGTACCCCCATGAGTTTACTATTCACGTACATATAAAAGCCCTTTGAATTGCCACAGTGCGAGTTGAGCTGCAAAGAGAAAAATAAATATATTGTTCCATTGTTTGTACTGTTCTGGCACACTGTACTCATTTGTATTTATTATTCACGTACATATAAAATCACTTTGAATTGCCGCAGTGTGAGTTGAGCTGAAAAGTGAAAAATAAATATATTGTTCGATTGTTTGTACTGTTCTGGTGCACTATACAATCTAAAATGGTCAACATTCAAATAATAGTGGAAGGTTATTTTAATAACACCATACAAATAGGCATGTCACAGAGTCCCTTTGACTACTGGAAGAAAAAAAAAGGCAATTGGGAGGCCCTTGTTCTAACTGACTTTGCATTACTTAAGCTGCCCATCCTCCAGTGTGTACTCAGAAAAAGTTTTCAGCACAGCCGAGAACCTTGTCAGTGATTTGCATAAGAGGCTACTTCCTCAAAATGTGGAAAAGATGTTGTTCATCAAAATGAACTACAAATTCCATGGGGAAAACCTTTACTGGCAATTACATCAAAGTACAGAAACTTCTGTAATGATGGATTCCAGTGGGGATGATTGATATTATGTGAAGATGATGTACACACTGATGTAGGTGAGGATGAGGATAGTAGTGACGATGACATCTTGCCACTGCAGAGCTGCTAGCTAAGCTACCTTAAGCCCATTGGCAGCTTGTTTTGTGGGGGGTCCAAACAAACCAAGCACTTCAGCCACAAAAGTGGCAGTCCCTGTCGCTGAAGTGCTTGGTTTGTTAAACTGTTGCAGGTCCTTTTTAATATCCAACGTAAGGGTGGGTGTGAAGGCCAAATGACAATTCCATCTTGCACCACTTTTCATTTCTGCGACTGCTGTGTGGCAATGTTTCATAGATGTGCTATAAATTGCTGCATGTGTGTGCTGCTGCTCTGTCGCTTAGTAATTAAAAAAAAAAAAACAGTCACAAAATATTTGCAAAACCAAAACTGGGTGACGAATTAAAACTAAAATCAGCAAAAATGGTCCGGTGCACATCTCTAATGGTAAAGAACATATTTCTGCTTTGGTGCAACATATACTGTATTAGAAATTATGAATCATTACCTCCTGGGAATGACATTAGTACCTCAGAGTAGACAAAGTTGGGTGTTGTCCTGAATTTACATAAATACGATGATTAGGTGCGCTTGAATATTTAAATTATATGTTGAACGCACATACCCGTAAAAAGGAAATGCGGCCGTAGCAACGGAAAGACGGGACCAGTTACATCCGCGGCAGACGCTAATGCTGTAACATCAAGCCGCGAGAGGTACAAGTAGGGACAGTAGGGATAGTAATACCCGCATACAGAGACTGTAGAGCCTAACCCGAATTGGGAAGCTAATACCGCTAATTATCTCCGTTTCACCACCTAATCACAAAAGAGCTGTAACATTGATATTAACCATTTCCTTTTTACAGGTATGTGCGTTCAACATATAATTTAAATATTCAAGCGCTCCTAATCATCGTATTTTCTATTGTATTTATTATATGGAGCTGCTGACATAATATATACAAGCGCGGCAATTATCTTATTATCCTGAATTTACATAAACCAAGTTCAGAACATGGGACCCCCTGGGTTAGCATAACTAGACTGCTTCAGAACATCATTAAACTTGGTCAAAACATTAAAACGTCTGCTTCACACAAGTATAGAACAAATAAATGCATATAAAATTACTTCAGCATATAGTATTGTTAAATATTTGTGATGTATATAATAAATTATTAATCTAGAAAATAAAATAAATGAATATCTATAAGGAGAGCAGAATGCAACCCTTATGACTCTGCCATGTGTGCTAATCTGGCTTTTGCACATAGCAGGGCCTATCTGGAGGTGAGAATCATATTCTCAATATTTTACGCAGAAGCTTCAGTTTTTCAGTACAATTTTGACATCCGGTGGAAAGTTCTGTATAGACATATCTAGTGATGCAGATAAGAAGAGCCAAGGAACGTGGTCTGTGTGTAAAATTCCTTGTGTTCAACTGTTCTTGCTGTATACAGTAAAACATGATGAATAGTTTTAGTCTATACTATTTTATTATAATTGATAATGATACAAAGTGCTGTTTTTGAGACGATCACCTATTGTGAGTGCTCCAGGAATGGTTCTAGTAACAAATGTTGTGTTTACTCCTGCTTGTCACAGCTAATAGATGGCCGGAACACACAAAATATCAACATCTCATTTCTCCGGGCTAAAATTGGAATAGTGTCCCAGGAGCCTGTGTTGTTTGACTGCAGTATTGCTGAGAACATCAAGTATGGCGATAACAGTCGTCAGCTTTCCATGGACCAAGTGATGTCGGCCTCAAAGAAAGCACAACTGCATGACTTTGTTATGGGTCTTCCAGAAGTAAGTACCTAGGCGACAGTATCTGCATACAGTGCTTGGCCAAGTGCCGGGCTGGCGATTTAGGGATCTTATTAGGAAGAGTCTAACATTGAGAATCATATTATTTTAGTGATTTACTGTATTTTAGGCGCCATTGTAATAGTTTTTGCTTTGAAAGGTGAATATTCAAATTGTTATCATGGTGATGAACACCCAGCTACTCGGTCCAAAAGATCTATATCTAGATGGATGCTGCTGTTCTGGTGGGTGTAGTGCAACTGTAACGGGCCCGGACTGTGGTACAGTGCGTGCTGCCGTGCAGGTGTCGTCACTCTACTCACCTGTGGCAGCTTCCGCCACCTACGATACACAGAAGCGTCAGGGAACTCCGCCTTCCGGACCGTGCGCCGACACGAACACCTCCCTGTGATGGTCGACGAAGAACCTAGGAGGAAGGAACGTACCGGTTGAGACGCGCGTGCCGACCTCCGTCGGAAGAGCAGGGGCGTGTCAGGGATAGCTGCGACCTTCACCGGCTGGGCGGAAGGTCATCACTGGCCGAAAGGCCTCAGCTACCCAATTCTCACACACTCGCACTCTCGCACGTTGTGTGGTGAGAGGGGTTCTCACGTTCGTGAGCACAACCCCTGACCAGTATACGGGGACGATGACAAAACAGACACAGAGTAATACTCACTACCGACTCGCTGGTCACCTTGATGGTCGCACCTCTCCGCTCCTGTTGGGGCAAGAAGAGCAGCCTCCCTAACTGCAGGCTACACTAATGGCAAACAACAACTTACAGCCAACTACGCCTGCCTGAGCAAACTATCTTCAGCAACTGAGGCTACTGGTTCTATTCCGAACTAGCAGAGACCGGACTAACTAAACACAATCGCTAACCAACAAGTCAGTCGAACAATTCCCCGGTACAACAGGTTAACCCCGAATAACCAATTCCACTTACCGGATGCTGGTAACTAGCTACTTCCTTCCGCTCCTAACTGAGGATGCAAGCGGGGCCCCAGATTACCGGGAAGTAGAGGAGCGTGGGACGGGAACGTTACTCCACACTCTCTAATCCCTTGTATTGTACACCGCGTGGGGCCAGCCGGCTCCTCACGCCGACCGACTGCGAACCCCTCGGGAGCTGCAGCACGGCCCACTCCCAACCGATCCTACCCGGGCCGGATGGTACAATACCCCCCCGAGTCCTATAAAATGCAGTAGGTGGAAGCCTGGATGAGGGCGCAGGCCTGGAGGGTGGATACAGGCCTGGAGGGCCTGGAGTGTGGGCACAGGCCTGGAGTATGGGCACAGGCCTGGAGGGCCTGGAGTATGGGCACAGGCCTGGAGGGCCTGGAGTATGGGCACAGGCCTGGAGGGCCTGGAGTATGGGCACACGCCTGGAGGGCCTGGAGTATGGGCACAGGCCTGGAGGGCCTGGAGTATGGGCACAGGCCTGGAGTATGAGCACAGGCCTAGAGTATGGGCACAGGCCTGTGGCCTGGAGTATGGGCGCAGGCCTAGAGTATGGGCACAGGCCTGTGGCCTGAAGTAGGGGCGCAGGCCTGTGGCCTGGAGTAGGGGCACAGGCAGGAGGCCTGACTTTGGGGCACAGGCCGGTGGCCTGGATTAGGGGCACAGGCCGGAGGCCTGGATTAGGGGCACAGGCAGGAGGCCTGACTAACGTGGCCACAGGCCGAGAGGTGCTCTAGGGTGGACTAAATATAAGTGCACGTGGCCCAGGGCCGCCTACCTGTCTCGTGTGGGAGGCTGCAGCGGGAGCTTCGTTGGCTCTTTTGCTTCCCACACGCTGCAGCACTCTCCGCTGGACTTCCGCTTCTGGCCGCCTGCCTCCGCCGACGTCTTCTTCTCCGCCGACGTCTTCTTCTTCTCCGCCGACGTCTTCTTCTTCTCCGCCGTCGCCTCCACCTCTGCCGCCGCTCGGTCTTCTTCCTTCTTCAGGAGCTCTTCTCTCTTCTGCCTCCGGCGTCCGACTGACCTCTCCCGCTCCGCAGCGCCTCTTATATGACACCGGGAGCGGGCGGAGCTATGACGCGGCGAGCCCTGATTGGCTCGCCGTGGCATCTTCCTATTGGCTGCCAAGGCGCGAGCTCCGATTGGCTCGCGCTTGGCGCGCCATTCAAAATGCAGCGACGTGATTGGAGGGGCTTGAATCCCTACGGATGCAAGTCCCTCCAAGCTGGGGCCGAGCCGCCGCACGGCCGAAGAGCAACGGGGGACAACCCCCTTCACACAACCCTCAGGTCATTTATGTACAGCTCATGCTCTTAAGGTGTACAGATTGCATGCACATGCTGTGCTGGACACGGTGGTGCAAGTAGAAATATTTTCTTAGTGGTACTGAGTGCCGAAAAATGGGCGTAGTCATGTGCTGTGAGGCGGCGTGGCCACATGTCACTAGTGGGAGTGGCTACATGACACAAGCGGACAACACAGACCCTTTTCTTTGGACTCTGGGGGCAAGGCTAGAAATATATAGTAATGGCTCCAGTATACTAAATACATATAGTAATGCCCCCAACTTGATAACAATATATAGTAATGCCTCCAGGATGCTTTGTGGTGCATTATAATTGTGGCAATGGTGGTCAGGAGTGCAAAGTGTGTGGCAGGTGGTACTGCATACCCGCTGCCAAATTCTTAAGGGTACTCCGTACCCGAGCGTTCCACTTCCCGCATACTTGCACCACTGACTGGACAGAAGAGAATGCTAAATGTTAATTGCCCTATTTATCAGTGTCATCATTGAGGTATGGGGCGATCCACAGAGTTCTCTGGCAGCCTTACTATAGCTGGCCACATATGCAGTGACATCACAACCAATATTGGCCAATTTCATCATGTGCTAATTACCACAATTCCACATAATAAACCAATATCGGAGCTGTTGGTAGATGCTGTAGGTATGAATGTACAGTATCCTTGTCTTCCATCGTGTCTAACATCCCAGTGAAGAAGAAAACACCAGCTATTCGATCTATGGAGAGTACAGATTTTATTCAGTCAGGCCACTTACAGTATGTGTCGGTCGCAGTGTCAGAATCTGCCTCTGTGTAGCAGGTTTAAGCTTCTCATTGCTCTTTCATGATTTTCTCTTTTTAAAATGGGACTAAACATAGAAATATGAAATTATTATTAGAACAATTTATTAAAATGTATTCTTGCAAATAGAAGAGTTAAAGGAATGTTTTAGACTAAGAGGGAGATTTATCAAAACTCGGAGAGAGATAACGGGGTTTATGTTTTAAGCCTTGGCGAGTTATAGAGTGGAAACAGATAAAGTACCAACCAATCAGCTCCTATCATATTACAGGCTGTGTTTGAAAAATGACCGTTAGCAGCTTATTTTTTAGTGCATTGGGGTCTATTTACTAAGCCTTGGAGAGAGATAAAATAGAAGGAGGTAAAGTACCAGCCAATCGGCTCCTGTCATGTTACAGGCTGTGTTAGAAAAATGTCAGAAACTGGCTGGCTGGTACTTTATCTCTCTCCATTATATCTTTCTCCGATACTTAGTAAATAGACCCCTTTATCTCCACTTTATCTCTTGCCAAGCTTTGATAAGTCTGCCCATAGACATATTAGCTTTTACCAGGGCCGGACTGGGACCAAAAATAGGCCCTGGCATTTTTGAAGCACACAGACCCACCTCGGTGTCAGCATCTGACTCCTCCCCTTACTATTCCCGACTCCTCCGTCTTCTTAGTCTATGCTCTTACAAATATAAATTAATATTATAACTACATACAAGTGTACATCATTCTGTATTAAAATACACACAACCATTGGTTGAAGTGGAAATGTTGAAGTGGGGGTATGGAAAAATAAAGGTTGTAACTAAGCCCACGCGCTCCAGAAAAGGGGCCTGGACATGCACGCGCCCCATTCACTAGAATGAGAGCGTCTGTGTGCACTCCCGGCGGGGCTAAGCGGCGACCAATCAGACAGAGAGTGTCCCATATGGGTGTGGCCAATTAAAATGGGACGTGATACACAGACATATGTCCACAATAGTGCAGTGCCAGATCCACAATTGCCCCCACAGTGCCAGGTTTACAAATGCCCCCACAGTGCCAGATATACAAATGCCCCCACAGTGCCAGGTATACAAATGCCCCCACAGTGCCAGGTATACAAATGCCCCACAGTGCCAGGTATTCAAATGCCCTCACAGTGCCAGATCCACAAATGCCCCCACAGTGCCAGATCCACATATGCCCCCAATAGTGCAGTGCCAGATCCACAATTGCCCCCACAGTGCCAGGTATACAAATGCCCCCACAGTGCCAGATCCACAAATGCCCCCACAGAGCCAGATCCACAAATGCCCCACAGTGCCAGGTATACAAATACCCCCACAGTGCCAGCCAATTGCCCCCACAGTGCAAGGTATACAAATGCCCCCACAGTGCCAGGTAAACAATTGCCCCCACAGTGCCAGGTATACAATTGCCCCCACAGTGCCAGCCAATTGCCCCCACAGTGCCAGGTATAAAAATGCCCCCACAGTGCCAGGTATACAAATGCCCCCACAGTGCCAGGTACACAATTGCCCCCACAGTGCCAGGTATACAAATGCCACCACAGTGCCAGGTAAACAATTGCCCCCACAGCAGTGCTGCAGCTGCTTACCGCTGCTGCTGCTGCTCTTCCGGCTCCTCGGCTGGGATGTGACTGAGGCTGACATGAGCTGAGAGCGCGCCAGCGCGGCTATGTCTGGCGGCGTGTAGCAGACTTCAAACCAGCTGCCGGTTTGTGAGCCAATCAGAGCTCGCGGACCAGCAGCGGCGGCTCCTGATTGGCTGCCGGTCCGCAAGCTCTGATTGGCTCACGAACCGGAGGCTGGTTTGAAGTCCACTATACGCCGCCAGACATAGCCGCGCTGGCACGCTCTCCTCCGATGACAGCTGAGACACGCTGCCGCCGGACTGAGCGGCAGTGTGTCTCAGTGAGCGCTGGACCGGCCCATGTGGCCATCGGCCCTACAGTATAGGGCTGCCTCCACGGAGACTGGGCAGCCCTATACTGTATTTATCAGTTTTAATTTGGGATTGCTTAAATATTAGGGGGCAATTCAATTAGTGTCGATGTGCTGCGGAAATGTGTGTCTGCACACATCACTGCTCATTGCGGTACCTCAGCATCGTATATCGTCCTGCATACTGCTATGGGCAGTATGCAGGGTAAAATGTACGATATTGTTGGACATGAGATGCCAGAGAAACATTGGAACATCACACCTATTGCCACTAACTGAATTGACAACTCAGGGGGACATGTACTAAGCAGTGATAAAAGTGGAGAAGTGAGCCATTGGAGAAGCTGCCCATGGCAACCAATCAGCTGCTCTGTATTCTTTTATAGTATGCAAATTATGAATGTTACATCAATGCTGATTGGTTGTCATGGGCAACTTCTCCACTTTTATCACTGCTTAGTAAATAGACCCCTTATTGTCTAAAGTCTTTTGTATAGAGTTTGATATGGTGAGAGGTGATGGATTAAGACAAAGGGGTCTATTTACTAAGTCTTGGATGGAGATAAAGTGGACGGAGATAAAGTACCAGCCAATCAGCTCCTAACTGACATGTTACAGGCTGTGTTTGAAACAGGAGCTGATTGGCTGGTACTTTATTTCTGTCCACAGTATCTACATCCAAGGATTAGTAAATAGACCTCAAAGTCTGATTCGGTGTAATTGTATACATTTATTGTATTCTGCCATTTTCAACAGTGGTTTTACCCTGTGGGAATACTGTCCCAGTTAAGTAGCCTGAAGGAAATAGTGAGACTTTGAGCTACTAATGTTTAATAAAATACAGCATGGAAATATTCTAATAATATCAAGTACATGAAACGCTAACAATCTTGTTACAATAGTCTGTGTACAGTATTATGTTACTGAGCTATGAGCTATTCTTCTTATTACAGAAATACGACACCAATGTTGGAGCTCATGGATCTCAGCTCTCTCGTGGTCAAAAGCAACGTATTGCAATTGCAAGAGCCATTATCAGGGACCCTAAAATTCTTCTTCTTGATGAAGCAACATCTGCGCTAGACACAGAAAGCGAAAAGGTAAAAACATAAAGAGCAACACATTATTTACTAATTTCTCCCTTCCTAGTAACAGTACTGTGGTGGGGATTCTGAGTCATTCACTGTCAGCGAGTATCTCCATAACAAGGGGAATCCACCAGAGTATCTGTAATTGAAGGACATATTATTAGTGGGAAGTGGAGAGATTTAAAGTGATGCAATCAGAGACCACCTGTCGGGCTCCCAGCAGTCACACAAGCCAGTGGCAAACGCAGGATTTGCATGGGGGGCGTTTTCCAGAACTGGGTGGAGCCAATCACGGGGTGGGGACTGAGGTGACCCAGTATATGCTGGGTCCGTACAACTAGTGTGTCTGTGTGTGTGTATATATATATATATATATATATATATTAGTGATGAGCGGGTTCGGATCCTCGGGATCCGAACCCCCCCGAACTTCACCCATTTTACACGGATCCGAGGCAGACTCGGATCCTCCCGCCTTGGTCGGTTAACCCGAGCTCGCCCGAATGTCATCATCCCGCGGTCGGATTCTCGCGAGATTCGTATTCTATATAAGGAGCCGCGCGTCGCCGCCATTTTTCACTCGTGCATTGGAGATGATCGTGAGAGGACGTGGCTGTCGTCCTCTCAGTTTCTATGTTCAGTGGGCTGCAAATTGTGCTGCAAATATCTGTGCTCAGTGTGCTGCAAATATCTGTGCTCAGTGTGCTGCAAGTGCAAATATCTACGTTCTCTGCCTGAAAAACGCGCCATATCTGACTGTGCTCAGTGTGCTGCAAATATCTGTGCTCAGTGTGCTAATTGCTTTATTGTGGGGACTGGGGACCAGCAGTATTATATAGTAGGAGGAAAGTGCAGAGTTTTGCTGACCAGTGAGCAGTGACCACCAGTATTATACGTTCTCTGCTTGAAAAACGCTCCATATCTGTGCTGCATTGTAGTATATAGTAGGAGGACAGTGCAGAATTTTGCTGACCACCAGTATAACTATATATATAGCAGTACGGTACAGTAGTCCACTGCTCTACCTACCTCTGTGTCGTCAAGTATACTATCCATCCAGGGGCGGATCCAGAACAAAATGACAGGGGGGGCACCACAATAGGGGAAGGAAGGGGGGGTTCGGCACATGTGCTCATAGGCGTGCGCAGCTAATTTTATTAGGGGGTGCACCCCCGGAGGGGCATGTCTAGCACTGCGTTTTGAAGGCGTGTCTAGCACCACCCATAGACATGTCTAGAACTATTTTACATTCTCTCAGTAAAATCACATGGCTTAATCTAATTTCTCCGTAATAATAAAGTAGATATACTGCAATACACCCGAGAGAAAAAATAATGAAATATAATGGTGCGACCACCAGGCAGTACTGACGGTCTACTACGGCATAACCCTGAGTGCTAGCTGCCGCTGTACCCTATTCACTGCTTACACTTCCACAATCCATCCCTGACCCAGTGGCGGAACTAGAGAGTGATGGGCCTAGGTGCATATGCATTCCCCTCCCCAGCCCCACCCACCACTTGCACCCCCCCAGCACTACACCCTAATTTTGAGTGGGCCACTCTGAAAAGTACGGGAGATTTATTGAGCCAAATGGGAGGCGATCACAAGACCGCCTGTCGGAAAACCGGCGCCACAGGCTTTTCTCCCTCTGTGAGTGTGCATGACACCCATAGAGGGAGAATAGATCCTTCGGTGAGCGTAGCGAGCCTGCAAGGGGCTTTCTAG
The DNA here is from genome assembly GCF_028390025.1 of Pseudophryne corroboree. Lineage (NCBI taxonomy): Eukaryota > Metazoa > Chordata > Amphibia > Anura > Myobatrachidae > Pseudophryne > Pseudophryne corroboree. The sequence continues at coordinate 115,532,948 of NC_086450.1, forward strand.
CGCTCACCCCGCTGCAGGCATACTGGTGGTCAGTATCCTGCTCCGGTAAGAGGTATGTATTCTGGAACGAACATTTCCATTCTAAGATAACATAAGTAGGTTTATAATGTACACATGTGCCATCAGAGCCGCATGTGCCTCTTTCTATGCCAACAGACCCCTCCTCTGCAGGACACCAGCATTTGTCACAAATGTTCCCATGCTCACCAGCTACTAGCCAGTAGTACCCCTTATTCACATTATGAGTCAAAATTCACATTATGCCACACATTATGAGTCAAAATTCACATTATGCCACGCAGTATGAGCCGAAATTCACATTACACCACACAGTATGAGCCGAAATTCACATTACGCCACACAGTATGAGCCGAAATTCACATTACGCCACACGGCATGAGACGAATTTCACATTACGCCACATGGTATGAGACGAATTTCACATTACGCCACACAGTATGAGCCGAAATTCACACTACCCCACATGGTATGAGACAAATTTCACATTATGCCACACAGTATGAGCCGAAATTCACATTACGCCACACAGTATGAGCCGAAACTCACATTACGCCACACAGTATGAGCCGAAATTCACATTACGCCACACAGTATGAGCCGAAATTCACATTACGCCAAACAGTATGAGCCGAAATTCACATTACGCCACACGGTATGAGACGAATTTCACATTACGCCACACGGTATGAGACGAATTTCACATTACGCCACACGGTATGAGACGAATTTCACATTACGCCACACTGTATGAGACGAATTTCACATTACGCCACACAGTATGAGCTGAAATTCACATTACCCCACATGGTATGAGACGAATGTCACATTATGCCACACAGTATGAGCCGAAATTCACTTTTTGACATACAGTATGAACTGAAATTAACGTTATGCCACACAGTATTATCCAAAACTCACGTTATGTCACACAGTATGAGCTGGAATTCACATTATGGCAAACTGTATGCCCCCAGCAGTGCCAGATACACAATACCCCCATAGTGCTCACCGTTATTATAAAAGTATAACACATTATTAATAATAAATATTTTGAGGGATATAAATAATCCATAGTAATAAAAAAAAATCTAAATGTAACATATTAAACAGAGCTGTCTCAGTGACACACTGACAGAGAGCGTGTGTCTTAAGGCCCATACACACTGGGCGATTGTGAGCTGAGAGCAGCTCACTTTTGGTGTGTTGAGCTGCTTTCAGCTCAAAACCGCCCAGTGTGTATGCCCCGGCGATGAGCGCTGATGCGCGCCTACCAGCAGATGAACAGTGCGGTGGACGGCTTTCCATAGCTTCCTGTTATGGAAAGCCGTTCACCCCCACTGACACCGCTGGGCGATTTTCAGCCCAGCGATGTCAGCGATCATCCTGTGCATACACGCTGGGCAGAAACGTCCAGTGTGTATGCACCTTTATACTCTCTGCTGAGTGCTGAACTGTCTCAGGCTCGCTCAGCTGTGTCCTCCACTTCAGCGGCGGCTCCGATTCCTCCTGAGAGGAACGCTACCTGGGCTGGGCCAGTGAAGTTGGCGTGGCTGGCGGCAGCAGTTACAGGACAGTGAGGACACAGCGCAGAGGCAAACACACACACATATTTATATATATATATATATCACATAGTACACATAAACACACACAGCATACACACACACACACACACACACACACACAGTAAACTCACATAATAGTGTACATACACATAAATGATATACTTACATACATAAACACACATAGCAGTAGTACACGACATGCATACATACAGTCAGTACACACGTACACTAGTAAACAGATACACAGCTGACACCATAGTATACATACTGTAGTGTACACGCACATCTCTTTCACAAAAAACACAGCCACCTTAATTGCATATAGACACTGCCAGCCCCTGCCGAGTCAGCGAGAGCCCGCCCGGCCAGCATCTTTAATCAAAGACACCCGCGTACCGATCTCCCCCCACTGGACCCGCAACTACCGCCGTCCACCCCCATGAGAAGGAAGGAGCTGCTCTCACTTACCCCCTTGCGTGTGCGTTGCCGCAGTAGGAGACTGAAGAGCGGGGGCGGGAGGCGGCGCTTGACATCAGTCACCCGCTGGGCTGCCATTCGTGACACCAGCATGTGCCTCTATTTACTATATTGTCCGTGGCGGCGGCGGGCGCAGCGGCAGTTTTCAGTGACAGACTCACGATTAACACAGGCGTGGAGTGCGGGGGGGTGCCAGACATTAGGGGGTGCCTGTGCGCACCAGGCACCCCCCGTGCGCACGCCTATGCATGTGCTCCTGTGAAAGGGGTGTCGCTTTGTAGCAAGGGGTTGGCCTCTCAGAGAATGCCATACCCATGAGTCACGCTGGGAGCATGGAGTACTCATATACGCAGCCACATATGCGCAGATACAGACACGCATACAAAACACAGTCACGTATGCACGGACTGTCACATACAGTATACACACACAGTCACATATACACAGACAACCAGATACAGTAAACACACAGTCACATATAGTCGCATATACACACAGCCACATATGCGCAGTCACTTATACACAGACAGCCACATACAGTATACACACACACACACAGTCACATACAGTTTACGTGTACACAGACAGCTGCATATGCACAGTCACATACTGTATACAGACAGCCAGATACAGTATACACAAAGTCACATATACACATACAGTACACACACACACACACATACGTCACATATACAGACGGGTGGTCTTCAGTTTGCTGAATGTCGGGATCCCGGCGCACAGTATACCGGCGCCGGAATCCCGACACCCGGCATACCGGCACATATTCTCCCTCGTGGGGGTCCACGACCCCCCTGGAGGGAGAATAAAATAGCGTGGCGAGCGCAGCGAGCACGCAAGGGGCTCCTTTGCGCTTGCCACGGTGTCGGTATGCCGGCGGTCGGGCTCCCGGCGCCGGTATGCTGGTCGCCGGGAGCCCGACCGCCGGCATACCATACTACACCCATACAGACAGCCATATACAGTATACAGTCACATAAGCACAACCAGCCACATATACACACACAGCACATATATACAAACAACCACATATGCAGCACCCACACACATATACACACAAACACAGCCACAGAATGTTAAAACATTAATACACTATGCCCCCTTCCCATTCTATTTTGGGCCACATAGTTACGGACTCTTCTATGCACCCTGCTGCATATGTGGTTGTTTGTAGAGGGTGACTGAGGAGGCTGGGGTCACAGGGAGATAGTGGGTGCCATGTGCCCACAGTGCCACATATGACCTCACAGTGCAGGATACAGATATGCCCCCACAGTGCCATGTGCCCACAGTGCCAGATATGCCCCCACAGTGCCAGATACAGATATGCCCCCACAGTGCCATGTGCCCACAGTGCCAGATATGCCCCCACAGTGCCAGATACAGATATGCCCTCCCAGTGCCATGTGCCCACAGTGCCAGATATGCCCCCATAGTGCCACATATGACCCCACAGTGCCACATATGACCCCACAGTGCCGTATACATATATGCCCCTACAGTGCCATGTGCCCACAGTGCCAGATATGCCCACACAGTGCCAGTCTGCCAGATATGCCCCCACAGCGCCACATATGACCCCACAGTGCCACATAGACATATGCCCCCACAGTGCTGCTTACCGTTTTGTGTGTGGAGAGCGCAGCGCAGCGCGCGCTTCTCCTGCCTGCCGCTCTGCCCCTCAGTCTGGTCTCCGGCGGTGACGGCAGCGTGTACATCTCAAATCAGGTGCTGGTTCGCGAGCTCTGATTGGCTAATGAACCGGCACCTGATTTGAGTTATACACTCCGTCGTCACTGCCGGAGACCAAACTGAGTGGCAGAGCGGCAGTACTGTAGGCAGGAGGGGCGCGCCGTGATAGAGCGTGCCGTCCGTGGTCCAGGCTGCAGGCTAAAATTAAAGATAAGAAAAAATCTTCTAAATGACAGGGGGGGCACGTGCCTGGGTGCCCCCCCCCAGGATCCGCCACTGTATCCATCAATACCTGTGGTGCATTTCAGTTTTGCACAGTTTGCTGACCACCAGTATATACTATATAGCAGTACGGTACAGTAGGCCACTGCTCTACCTACCTCTGTGTCGTCAAGTATACTATCCATCCATACCTGTGGTGCATTTCAGTTTTGCACAGTTTGCTGACCACCAGTATATACTATATAGCAGTACGGTACAGTAGGCCACTGCTCTACCTACCTCTGTGTCGTCAAGTATACTATCCAACCATACCTGTGGTGCATTTCAGTTTTGCACAGTTTGCTGACCACCAGTATATAATATATAGCAGAGTAGGCCACTGCTCTACCTACCTCAGTGTTGTCAAGTATACTATCCATCCATACCTGTGGTGCATTTTAGTTGTGCGCAGTATTATATAGTAGGAGGACAGTGCAGAATTTTGCTGACCACCAGTATATACTATATAGCAGTACGGTACAGTAGGCCACTGCTCTACCTACCTCTGTGTCGTCAAGTATACTATCCATCCATACCTGTGGTGCATTTCAGTTGTACGCAGTATATATAGTAGTAGGCCATTGCTATTGATATATTACTGGCATATAATTCCACACAGAAAAAAATTAAGAGAACAAAAATGTGGAGGGTAAAATAGGGAAAGATCAAGATCCACTTCCACCTCGTGCTGAAGCTGCTGCCACTAGTCATGGCCGAGACGATGAAATGCCATCAACGTCGTCTGCCAAGGCCGATGCCCAATGTCATAGTAGAGAGCATGTAAAATCCAAAAAAATAAAGCTCAGTAAAATGTAAATCTAAATCAAAATCGTCTGAGGAGAAGCGTAAACTTGCCAATGTGCCATTTACGACACGGAGTGGCAAGGAACGGCTGAGGGCCTGTCCTATGTTCAAGGCTAGT